>NC_092289.1:1911446-1971446 GCF_036320965.1 Panulirus ornatus | reverse complement strand
CGTTCCCTGTCCACGTCATCAAAATGTTTGAAAAACTTTTAAGGCCGTGATCAGGTCACTCTTCTCTCTTCTCTCTTCCGAGATGGGCAGATTTGAATCGTGTGTGTGTGTGTGTGTGTGTGTGAATTACATTACTACGGTACTGGCCGCACCTTCCCTCTTCATATCAAGCCAGCCGAGCCCCTCAAACGTAACCCCCACTTCCTCCATTCCCAGGCAGACAGCCGGGCCCCGTGTCCAATCTCTCTCTCTCTCTCTCTCTCTCTCTCTCTCTCTCTCTCTCTCTCTCTCTCTCTCTCTCTCTCTCTCTCTCTCACTAAGATTCCCTTCCTCTTCCCATGGCATAATATCATTTTACCGTCTGGTATGGCTCCTTGTCAGCCTTTCTCCCCATTTATATCTTATCTTTATCTCATGTCTCTCTCCCACTTGTTTTCTTACATCAGATTGTCTTCCTCTTACTTCTTATAACTGTATTTTTCTTATTACTTCACTTTCTACATCGTTTTCATGGATTTCTTTCATCTTTCGTTCATTCCCCTGTTTCATTCTTTTTTTCATTTTTTTTCTTATTCTACGTCGAGTGTTTCCTGTGTGTTCCACACTCTCTTCTTCCCTGCTGTAGTTATTATGGGCCAGTGTCTTCACTTCCCTGGTTCTGCCCAGGTTAGATACCCTGTTGACTGCCTGGTGCCTCTACCTGTTGACTACATGGTACCTCTACCTGTTGACTGCCTGGTACCTCTACTTGTTGACCACCTGGTACCTCTACGTGTTGACCACCTGGTACCTCTACTTGTTGACCACCTGGTACCTCTACGTGTTGACCACCTGGTACCTCTACTTGTTGACCATCTGGTGCCTCTCCCTGTTGACTACCTGGTACCTCTACTTGTTGACCACCTGGTACCTCTACTTGTTGACTACCTGGTACCTTCAACTTTTGACGACCTGATGTATATACCTTTGGCTGCCAAGTCCCTCTTCCTGTTGACACTCTGTTGCTTGATCGCCTCCCAAACCCTTAATGGTCTATAATGGAACTGCCCATGGAGCAGGTCTTCCTCCAACCCTCCCCTGTCTCTTCCCAAAGGACCTTCCATCACCAACTGCAGACCACAGCAGGAAGGTCCTCTCGAAGGCTCATGATGACTTTACAGTCACATCACAGCACCGTGACGCGACGCAAGCAGCAGCAGCAGCAGTCATGCAACATGTCATCACACTATATTGGAACAAAACAGACCGTCTATATCTCCACAGAAGCCTCCGGTTACCCCTTTTAACCCTAGACAGACGCAGACCGAAATACACCCTACCGTCACTTTGAATGGCAGACCGCTTTGTGTTCAGCAACACTCTGTTTTAGACATCACATACGACGCACACGTAACATTCACCACGCACCGCAAATAGACAAATGCCCTAAAAACACCTGTTGTTACCAGGTTTAGACACGAATAAGAAACTCTTGATAGCTACGACAAACCTCTTCGTCCACTCCATCCTAAACTAACCTGTCTGGTCATCCAACACCTTGAAACGAAGTATAACCAACGCTGCTTTGCTGACCACACAGAACAGAACCACACACTCAGAAGAAGAGTCACGGGTTGCCTGGCAGCCACAAAAAGTCAGCCAGCACCTGCACCGTGAAACCGAGATCCTCTCTCGTGGCGTTCCCACCTCACTATGTTGGACCCTCAGTTCTTTGCAACGGTACTAGACCCTTCCCACCCAAGCCACTCTATGGCTCACCACCAACCCCTTCTGTCCCATTTTAAACGTCCTGTACTTACAGTCGCACTCCTTCCCTTCTTTTCTTTCTTTTTTTTTTTGAGATTTAACACTGACAACGTAAATACACACTGAACTGAACTGACTCACAAAATAACCGCCTTCCCAACTCAGTCTTAGATGCCCCTCCCCACCAGACATCTCAAAACCACGTCCCCCAGGCATGTACGAGTGACACTTTCTCCCTGGACACCGCCCGTCTGTCCAGCATCACAGATACTCATTCAACACATCACAACACCGCTCACCCCCAGGATGCAACATCCTTACCGAAGAAAACTGAACACTTAATTGTCTACAGGTCTCCAAACACTTTCTTCTATACAACCTCACCCCACTCCTTGACCTGTGACCCCGCCCTGTCAACGTGGCTGACTATCTGAACGTAGCGAGACCTACATGGGCTCCCGGGACACGGAGGTCCATAAGGCCGTTCTTAGTGTTTCTGGCGCTTCCACGCCATTGTGGGAAATGGCGAACCAATCGCCCCCGGGTATATTATGGGAGAAAGCGACCATTTAAAGTTTTTTTTTCCCTTTGATAATCCTGCTATATTGTTACAGTTTTCCTAAATAACAACACTGATTACAATCCTGGTGTATGGCAACACTGTGTCTAGTTTGGCTACGGTGACACAATCTCTCTCTAGTTTAGCTATGTGGCAACACTGATCACAAACCGGGTATGTGGCAACGTGTGTCTAGTATGGCTACGGTGAGACAGTGTCTGTCTAGTCTTGCTATATTGCCATACAGCTGTATATGGTCTAGCCACCTGGCACAGTGTCTGTTCTGTATGGCAACACTGCATGGTCTAGCCACCTGACAACAGTGTCTGTTTGGTCTGTATGGCAACGCTGTATGGTCTAGCCACCTGGCACAGTGTCTGTTTGGTCTGTATGGCAACACTGCATGGTCTAGCCACCTGACAACAGTGTCTGTTTGGTCTGTATGGCAACGCTGTATGGTCTAGCCACCAGGCACAGTGTCTGTTCTGTATGGCAACACTGCATGGTCTAGCCACCTGACAACAGTGTCTGTTTGGTCTGTATGGCAACGCTGTATGGTCTAGCCACCTGGCACAGTGTCTGTTCTGTATGGCAACACTGCATGGTCTAGCCACCTGACACAGTGTCTGTTTGGTCTGTATGGCAACACTGTATGGTCTAGCCACCTGGCAACAGTGTCTGTCTGGTCTGTATGGCAACGCTGTATGGTCTAGCCACCTGACAACAGTGTCTGTTTGGTCTCTGTGGCACGCTGTATGGTCTAGCCACCTGGCAACAGTGTCCAGCCATGGCTCATGTCTGGCTGACGATTGTGCCATATTACCCATTCGACACTAGGGATTTTGGGTCATATTGGACCTATACGGGAACATTTGGCAGCTACAGCAATATGGCTACTTGTTACAAGTATCTATACCCAGCTTAACTGGGCTTGTTCAGCTTAGTGGACCTACATAGTGACATTGTGTATGTACAGCTTAGCTGAGTGAGGGTTGTTGCCGCGTGTCCTGCCACATTGCCTCGATGTGGCAACAGTGCCCGGGAGCAGCGTGTCTACAGTGGAGCAAGGTGGTGGCAACAGTGTTCGTGGTTTGGATACGTGGCAACGTTGTCTCTCTCTCCACCGTTAAGCCACTTGGAAAGTGCCCACTGTAAGCCACTTGGAAAGTGCCCACTGTAAGCCACTTGGAAAGTGCCCACTGTGTCAGGTTAAGTGGCGGGTCGGGCCACTTTCATTGTCACGTGGCAACGGTGTGTATTCAGAGTATGGCGATATGGCAACAGCGTCAACGCTACGGTCTTGGAATACGACAATACGACTCAGGAACACGACGTACGACCCTCGAATACGACCTTGGAACACGACGTACAACCCTCGAATACGACCTTGGAACACGACGTACAACCCTCGAATACGACCTTGGAACACGACGTACAACCCTCGAATACGACCTTGGAACACGACGTACAACCCTCGAATACGACCTTGGAACACGACGTACAACCCTCGAATACGACCTTGGAACACGACGTACAACCCTCGAATACGACCTTGGAACACGACGTACAACCCTCGAATACGACTCAGGAACACGACGCACGACCCTCGAATACGACAATACGACCCTGGAACACGACGGTACGACCTTTGGGTGTGATGGCCTGGCCTTAGGCATGGTCCCGTAAGGTCAGGGCAGAGGTTACGCAGGCACGTGGCACAGTGTTAGACCAAGCCTAGTCTTGGCTACGTTGTTTGGCCACAATCGACCGACTTGGCAGAATTTCCTAGTCTCAACCTAGCTACTTGGCAACAGTGTCTGGCCACAGCTAGGAACTTGGCAACACTGTCTAGCCACAGCCTTACTTGTTGGGGGGACACTGTCTGGCGCAGTGTAGCTACATAGCAACAGTGTCTGGTCACAGTTTATCTGTTTGGTAACAGTGTCTGGCCAGAGCCTAACTACTTAGCAACAGTGTCTGGCCACAGTTTAGCTGCTTGGCAACAGTGTCTGGCCACAGTTTAGCTGCTTGGCAACAGTGTCTGGCCACAGTTTAGCTGTTTGGTAACAGTGTCTGGCCACAGTTTAGCTGCTTGGCAACAGTGTCTGGCCACAGTTTAACTGTTTGGTAACAGTGTCTGGCCACAGCTTAGCTGCTTGGCAACAGTGTCTGGCCACAGTTTAGCTGTTTGGTAACAGTGTCTGGCCACAGTTTAACTGTTTGGTAACAGTGTCTGGCCACAGCTTAGCTGCTTGGCAACAGTGTCTGGCCACTGTACATTATGAAGAAATCAATGTCTGGGGTTCTGATGGAAACTCTAACTACCATTATTTATTATTTTAGTGCGTCAGGAAACGAGTTGTTAATCTCTTCTGATATCATCCGTGTGTGTGTGTGTGTGTGTGTGTGTGTGTGTGTGTGTGTGTGTGTTAACTGTGAGGATCTCACAAAATATACACCCCATCTTCATGATATACGTAGTGTAAGGTCATTTTGAATATATAAATCTGGGAGTTGATACTTCAGCTCTGCACCCGACAATGTCACCCAGTAGTAGGCTTGAGGAGCAGCCATGTCATCCTCCACTGTTCTTGTCTGCAAACATTTCGAGGAGCAGCCATGTCATCCTCCACTGTTCTTGTCTGCAAACATTTCGAGGAGCAGCCATGTCATCCTCCACTGTTCTTGGCTGCAAACATTTCGAGGGGCAGCCATGTCATCCTCCACTGTTCTTCTCTACAAACATTTCGAGGAGCAGCCATGTCATCCTCCACTGTTCTTCTCTGCAAACATTTCGAGGAGCAGCCATGTCATCCTCCACTGTTCTTCTCTGCAAACATTTCGAGGGGCAGCCATGTCATCCTCCACTGTTCTTCTCTGCAAACATTTCGAGGAGCAGCCATGTCATCCTCCACTGTTCTTCTCTGCAAACATTTCGAGGGGCAGCCATGTCATCCTCCACTGTTCTTCTCTGCAAACATTTCGAGGAGCAGCCATGTCTTCTTCCAGTGATGGCGCCATCTGGCTGGCGGGGAATAACCCAGCGCCGTAATAACTTTTGTTTTTTTTTATGTAGATAAAGATGATGTAAACAGAAAGGATTAATTGTTGGCGAGGAAGTGATGTACATGGCGCTTCCTGGGTGTGGCCGACCCCGCCCGCGCTCCACACACACACACACACACACACACACACACACACGAGTGTGACCATGAGAGTGTTTTGTCTGTGTGGTATAGAGGATAGCATCTATGTCTATTCTCTATTATTCTTTAGATTTAAAGATACTTGTCATATACACCAATATGTATATATATATATATATTTTTTTTTTGCCGCTGTCTCCCGCGTTAGCGAGGTAGCACAAGGAAACAGACGAAAGAATGGCCCAACCCACCCACATACACATGTATATACATACACGTCCACTCATGCACATATACATACCTATACATTTCAACGTATATATATATATATATATATATATATATATATATATATATATATATATATATATATATTTATATGTTGGAAAGGATCACAATTTTGCGCGTGATCAAGATATTCCTATGAGTCCACGGGAACTTTTCGTGTTTCATTTTCCCCGTGGACTCATAGGAATATATATATATATATATATATATATATATATATATATATATATATATATATATATATATATATATATATATACACACACACACACACACACACACACTCACATGTACATAATTCATACTTGCTGCCTTTATTCATTCCCGTCGCCATCCCCGCCACACATGAAATGACAACCTCTTCCCCCCCCCCCCCCCCCTGCATGTGCGCGAGGTAGCGCTAGGAAAAGACAACAAAGGCCACATTCGTTCACACTCAGTCTCTAGCTGTCATGTATAATGCACCGAAACCACAGCTCCCTTTCCACATTCTGGCCTCACAAAACTTTCCATGGTTTACCCCAGACACTGGTTCAATCCATTGACAGCACGTCAACCCCGGTATACCACATCGTTCCAATTCACTCTGTTCCTTGCACGCCTTTCACCCTTCTGCATGTTCAGGCCCCGATTGCTCAAAATCTTTTTCACTCCATCCTTCCACCTCCAGTTTGGTCTCCCACTTCTCGTTCCCTCCTATGAGTCCACGGGGAAAATGAAACACGGTAAGTTCCCAAGTGCATTTTCGTGTAATTATATATATATGTATATATATATATATATATATATTTTTTTTTTTTTTTTTTATACTTTGTCGCTGTCTCCCGCGTTTGCGAGGTAGCGCAAGGAAACAGACGAAAGAAATGGCCCAACCCCCATACACACGTACATACACACGTCCACACACGCAAATATACATACCTACACAGCTTTCCATGGTTTACCCCAGACGCTTCACATGCCTTGATTCAATCCACTGACAGCACGTCAACCCCTGTATACCACATCGCTCCAATTCACTCTATTCCTTGCCCTCCTTTCACCCTCCTGCATGTTCAGGCCCCGATCACACAAAATCTTTTTCACTCCATCTTTCCACCTCCAATTTGGTCTCCCTCTTCTCCTCGTTCCCTCCACCTCCGACACATATATCCTCTTGGTCAATCTTTCCTCACTCATTCTCTCCATGTGCCCAAACCATTTCAAAACACCCTCTTCTGCTCTCTCAACCACGCTCTTTTTATTTCCACACATCTCTCTTACCCTTACGTTACTTACTCGATCAAACCACCTCACACCACACATTGTCCTCAAACATCTCATTTCCAGCACATCCATCCTCCTGCGCACAACTCTATCCATAGCCCACGCCTCGCAACCATACAACATTGTTGGAACCACTATTCCTTCAAACATACCCATTTTTGCTTTCCGAGATAATGTTCTCGACTTCCACACATTTTTCAAGGCTCCCAAAATTTTCGCCCCCTCCCCCACCCTATGATCCACTTCCGCTTCCATGGTTCCATCCGCTGACAGATCCACTCCCAGATATCTAAAACACTTCACTTCCTCCAGTTTTTCTCCATTCAAACTCACCTCCCAATTGACTTGACCCTCAACCCTATATATATATATATATATATATATATATATATATATATATATATATATATATTGTATTGATAACAAAGGATACAATTATATATTGTTTTACCGTCTCTCTCTCGAGAAAGCTTTGTAATGTGAATGCTTCTGTACATACCGCAGCTTCTCCTTCGGTTACTTAAGCTGTTTTCCAGCGTAGCAGTCAAGCTTTTCCTGAAACAGGAGAGCTAACCGGGAAAGTAACAGACAGTAGGCCAAGGCCCGAGCTGTACTGAGGCAGGTGGACGCCTCTGAACTTGAAAATATGTACGGTAACTCTCGTACGACGCTTGAGCGCGGAGGTACGACGCTTGAGCGAAGTGGTACGACCTTTGAACCTTAGCCTCGGGTACGATTGCATGGTTCACCTGGCCCATAACGTTAGGTCAGGTGAATTTACTAGGCTGTTGTACCTTAGGGTCATACCGTTGTCCTCATTGGGTGGTACCGTCGTGCTCAAGGGTCGTACCGTCGTGCTCAGGGGTCGCACCGTCGTGCTCAGGGGTCGTACTGTCGTGCTCAGGGGTCGCACCGTCGTGCTCATGGGTCGTACTGTCGTGCTGATGAGTATAGAGCTGCGCTGGAGTGGTATATCATTTTCCTTTCTTGAACCACATGGACGTAACTATCAAGTGCAGTAGTGGGAAAGTGGTCCTTGTTGTGTTCTTGTCAGTCGTGGGCAGAATAATGATAATCAGAGAAGTCTGTGTGTGTGTGTGTGTGTGTGTATGTGTCGTATAGTCGCACAGGTGTTCATACCCACTTACGTGCGATGGAACGGAACGGAACGTAACGGCAAGGAAACTGATGGGTCGGAACGGAAGGGAAACTGATTGGTCGTAACGGGATGGAATAGAAGTTGATATAACGTACTGGAACGGTATCTGACTCAACGTAACGGAATGTGATGGAACGTAACGGAATGTGATGGAACGTAACGGAGTGTGATGGAACGTAACGGAATGTGATGGGACGGAGTCTAGCGAAACGTATAGTTTGATAGATTTTGCCGCCACAACGCTCCACCTGATGGACTGGAACAGATATTGTGCGCATTTTTGTATGTTGCGCAGCTTTGGTGCATGGTGTGTGTGTGTGTGTGTGTGTGTGTGTGTGTGTGTAAGTACCTGTTTTGTATTTATTTGTCTGTACTGGGAGGGAGTCTTGCGCACGTGGAGGGCCTATCTCTGGAAGTTGCTCTTGTGATACAACTTTACAACTTTGGTCAACTCCAGTATGGTGTGTGTGTGTGTGTGTGTGTGTGTGTGTGTGTGTGTGTGTGTGTGTTATCGTTCGGTTCATTTCCATTGCACTGCCACTCTCATACCATCAGTCATGTTTGACGTCTTTTTTCAGAGTTTCTCTCTTGAGTTAGTTGTTGTATCCCAGCATCGTATGAACTGTACACACACACAACTTTATATCAAAACTGGAGTAAAGACTTAAAGGTTGTGATCAGGTCACCCCTCACTCTTCTCTCTTCCATGGTGGGTCGATCTAAGACCTCTAGCCTTTCTCTCTAACGCAGTGCTTTTAATTCGGGCCCCAACATCTGTAATTATAAGTCCCTTGTGCTTCTGTAGTGTGGATGAGCCAACTTGAAGAACATATTTGGCCCTAATGTGAACAGCAAGATCAATTTCTCCTTCCTCGTCTTCCCCTGGCAGCACGTAAGGTTCATGGTTAGAGGTAAGCCATGGCTGTGGTAGGGATGGCTGTGGCTCTGGTGTTGTGGTTGTGATGGGGTGATGTTGGCGAGGCTTTACTGGTAAATGGCTCTGGTCGTGGTGGTGTGGTGGAGGCTGTGGTGTGTTGGAGATGCCTAAGGCTGTGGTGTGGTGGAGGGGCCTGAGGCTGTGGTGTGGTGGAGGTGCCTGAGGCTGTGGTGTGGTGGAGGGGCCTGAGGCTGTGGTGTGGTGGTGGTGCCTGAGGCTGTGGTGTGGTGGAGGGGGCTGAGGCTGTGGTGTGGTGGAGGTGCCTGAGGCTGTAGTGTGGTGGAGGGGCCTGAGGCTGTGGTGTGGTGGAGGTGCCTGAGGCTGTGGTGTGGTGGTGGTGCCTGAGGCTGTGGTGTGGTGGAGGGGCCTGAGGCTGTGGTGTGGTGGTGGTGCCTGAGGCTGTGGTGTGGTGGAGGGGGCTGAGGCTGTGGTGTGGTGGAGGTGCCTGAGGCTGTGGTGTGGTGGAGGTGCCTGAGGCTGTGGTGTGGTGGAGGTGCCTGAGGCTATGGTTTGCTTGTGGTGCCGGTGGCGTGGCTGTGGTGGTGAGATAGCCCGCACTGCTGAGAACCACAGTATTGGTGGCCCGGCCCGGCCCGGCCCAGCTGGGGGACTGGGCTAGGATGCTACGCAGAGAGGGGTTTGGGGAGAGTAGGGTCCTGTTTAGGGGAGGGTTAGTCTCTCTCTCTCTCTCTCTCTCTCTCTCTCTCTCTCTCTCTCTCTCTCTCTCTCTCTCTCTCTCTCTCTCTCTCTAAACATTCGGAACCATGACCAGAGGGGAAGACGTGAAGATGGTGTATGGTAACTGTGCACAAGGCAGGAGTGTCAGCCAGGGAGAGGTCAGGCAGTAGTGTCAGCGAGGGAGGCCAGGCAGGAGTTTCAGCCAGGGAGAGGTCAGGCAGTAGTGTCAGCCAGGGGGAGGCCAGGCAGGAGTGTCAGCCAGGGAGAGGTCAGGCAGTAGTGTCAGCCAGGCAGGTCAGCCACAAGAACGTATCAAGTAAGGGTCATGCCAGGCACCAGATGGAGGCACCAAGGAAGAATAGATTCAAGTGTCTGACGAAGAGCCAGGAGGTGGGTGTAACCAAGGGAGAAGAGGACCCGAAGATGAGACGAGAGGGGTCCGACGAAGGAATACAAAGGATGCGACAGGGTTCGACACAAGTCCAGATGCAGGTGCTGGTCCGTGGGGCAGATATATAGGTCCAAGAATAGGGGAAATAGGGCTTGAGGTGGACCACAGGTGTTCCTACATCTGTAGGAGGTACCCGGAAGGCAAATGTCAGCAGGATGGGCCAGATGTGGATAGTACCGAGAAGCACCTGACAAAACACCTGCAAATAAAGACACACCTGAAACAGAAGGTACATGACAGGTGTATGTTACTTGTATCAGGTGTTTTCTACTGTCTTCATGACCAATGAAGGACTGAAGAATGTTTCCAAGTGATGGTTTGAACTGTTCGAATCTGTTCACACAACAGAAAGGACCCACGGGACAGGAGTGGCCCAAGTCATGAGGGACGAGATGGGATAGATAGAGATAGATTCTCTCTCCGCGGTAGTGTTAGTGGAGGAGGAGGCGGAGGGAAGGGTAGCACCTGTGAGGTGCAGTGTGAGGAAGTGCGTGCATGAGGGAGGGCGGCCGTGTGTGAAGGGTCAAGGTGAGAGGAGAGTAAAGGTGAGTAGCGACTGGTTGCGTGGCGGGGATGCTGCCGCTGTGTTACCGGCGCACAGGGGCGAGGCTCCAACCCCCCACCTCATCCCCCACAACATACCCCAGCCATCCCTCCAGCGACCCCCCCCCCCCCCTCTCATGGTACACTCTCCTTCCTTTCTCTGCACACCTGGATCTCTCTCTCTCTCTCTCTCTCTCTCTCTCTCTCTCTCTCTCTCTCTCTCTCTCTCTCTGTGCACTGAATACCTCCATAGCCTCTACTAGTGGCGCTAGAGAAGGCGCACTAGCTCGGGGAGCTAGTTTACCAGATGGCATGACTAGCGGTGTTAGAGACAGCGGTGGAGCAGGAGAAGCCAGAGTCTGTGCTGTACTCGTGTTATGCTCGAGGCTGCTCTGGCATTTTGACTCATATTGCAAAGTTCATTTGTAAAGTCTAAAGGTTATATGGCATGTTAAAGCCGCCGTCGCGCACGCACACACTAATATATATATATATATATATATATATATATATATATATATATATATATATATATATATATATATATATATATATATGTATGTATATATATATATATATATATATATATATATATATATATATATATATATATATATATATAGAGAGAGAGAGAGAGAGAGAGAGAGAGAGAGAGAGAGAGAGATTGTTCGCTGTTTCCTGCGATAGCGAGGTAGTGCCAGGAACGGATGAATAAATGCCTCATTCGCTGACATCCATTTTTTAGATTTTCATGTATGATGCCCCGAAACTAAAGCCCCCTATCCACACACACACACACACACACACACACACACACACACACACACACACACACACACACACACACACACACACACATTCCTTCTTCTATGGGGCCTCGGCAGCGTAACATATACACGTAGGGGAGCTGAGCAGCAAGTATTGAGCGTCTTCATGCTGGGCGTTGCATCATGGGCATGACGGGTCTTGGGGTATTGGAATCGGTGTCGTAGCGTAGACGAGAAAGTGTACCTCGTGTATGTCTGGGGAGTGTGGTTTCCAATGTTGGTATGTCTGGTGGGATGATGATATTTTAAGACTCTGAGTTGGTAGAGCGGTTGTTCAGTGCTTGACGGATCATTTCGGTGTGTGTTTGTTTTGTCATTGTTGTGTTAGGGTCGGGGTTGTGGGGGAGGGATGTGATGGTACGAGT
The DNA here is from genome assembly GCF_036320965.1 of Panulirus ornatus. NCBI lineage: Eukaryota > Metazoa > Arthropoda > Malacostraca > Decapoda > Palinuridae > Panulirus > Panulirus ornatus. Next base: position 1,959,481 of record NC_092289.1, on the reverse strand, counting down.
TGCAGAACTGCGAAGCCGGGCCAGTATTCTTGCTCCTCTCTGAGAACTGGTGGTTAGTTGTGGAGTCGAGGCTTAGAGCTGTGGCATAGAATTGAGTAGTGCCGAGTATATCGCGTTGGGATAGTATTATGGGATAGGTATTTGATAGATGGTAGGGGGTAACGATGGTTTGTGGTTACTACGCAGCCAGTGATTGTTCTGGGTGCTCTGTTTTGTGTGGGTTGCGGCTTGGTTATATTTACTTTTGCTAGGCTGGGCTGGTCGACCAGTGGGATGACTTATATACGGAAGATACCAAGCGGTTCTTGTCCAAACATTGCCTCAGATAGTTTTCTAAGGTCATTAAGTCTGTCTGCTGCTTTTGTGTTGATGATTGTGGCTCGGGGATTGCATGCCATATAATCTTTTATACCTGATCGCCGTTTCCCACCGTATCGAACAAAGAGTCTTCACGATTTTTTTTTTTTTTTTGTTCTTCTTTCGTTTGGAATGTAGTAGTAGAGGTGGGGAGGGGGATCTCCTCCCCCACCCCTTGCTCTCGTTCTAATGCGGTCGCCTTTTGCAATGCGCAGGAGAGACGTGGGTAGTACTCTTGTACCGTCAGGGATATATATATATATATATATATATATATATATATATATATATTATATATATATATATATATATATATATATATATATATATCCCTATGAGTCCACGGTGAAAATGAAACACGATAAATTCCCAAGTGCACTTTCGTGTAATAATCACATCATCAAGGGATATATATATATATATATATATATATATATATATATATATATATATATATATATATATATATATATATATATTGGGACTTCAAAATACCCTTTGATGATATATACTTCGTCTTTCGTAAAGCCTTTGACCGAGTACACCAGTGAAGACTGGTAAGTAAAATAAAGGCCTACGTCAGTCGGTGGGTATCGAACCCGTGCGTGGATAGTGGCCTGGCTCTCAGAAGGGAAACACGGGTATATTTAATGACGAGGCGACTGACCAGCCTCCCCTGGCCAGTCTCCAGGCGCACGAGGGTCGGTTCCAGGACCCGCACGCACGTGGTAGTACTGGAAGATTAGACCAGAGGGAGGTTTGGTGAATGATTGGGACCAGAGGGAGACATATGAATGATTGGGGGAGAAGACCAGAGGAAGGATTGTGAGTAATTAGGAGATTAGACCAGAGTGAGTGGACTGTGAGTGATTTGGAGATTAGACCAGAGAGAAATCGTGAATGATTGGGAAACTAGACCAAAGAGGAGATTATGAAAGATCAGAGCTTGATTAGACTAGATTGAGGCCGCCATACAATGTGTGTGTGTGTGTGTGTGTGTGTGTGTGTGTGTGTGTGTGTGTGCGATTGTAGGTACAGGAGGCTTCTCAACAGGACGAGAGTAATTAGGTCATTGGATGGTTGTTAGTGGTGGGAGAAAGGAAGAGATTAAAGCTTGGAGATGGGATAAGCTTCTCAGAGCTTTACAAGGGTGACTTGTGAAAGCGTAGGGGAGGATTGGACGTGTGAGAGGCTTGTGCTTTTGTAAGCTTAGGTCGATTGGACAAATGGAAGGTTGCGAAACGTTAGCGACGATTGGAGTAACGTAGGTCATGTGAAGACTTAGTGGTGATTGGATGATTGTGAACAGTGTGTAAGCCTAGTGGTGATTGGATGACTGTTAACAGTATGCAAGCCTAGTGGTGATTGGATGACTGTTAACAGTGTGCAGGCCTAGTGGTGATTGGATGACTGTTAACAGTATGCAGGCCTAGTGGTGATTGGATGACTGTTAACAGTATGCAGGCCTAGTGGTGATTGGATGACTGTTAACAGTATGCAGGCCTAGTGGTGATTGGATGACTGTTAACAGTATGCAGGCCTAGTGGTGATTGGATGACTGTTAACAGTATGCAGGCCTAGTGGTGATTGGATGACTGTTAACAGTGTGCAAGCCTGGTGGTGATTGGATGAGCGTGAAGATTGTAGAGGTGGACGGAACTTATGAAGGGGCAAAAGAAAAAAAAAAAGATTGGTAGCCCAAATGAGGATTGGGAATGACAATCTCAGCTGAGGGAGTCTGGATCCAGTTAGTTTTGGGAGTTACTTTAAGGGGAAGGTGGTGTAAGGGGGGATTGGGAGGAGGATTAGGTCTGGGAGGGTAAAGAATTAATCGTCGGAGTCGAACTGTCTTAAGATGATCAAGAACTTGCTTAAGGTCACCGTGTGGTGATGGTGGACGGGTGGAGGAGGGTAAGGTAGGTGACGACAGCAGTGGACGCCCCACTGTTACACCCGCTCTCTGCCGTAACGCCCCACTGTTACACCCGCTCTCTGCCGTAACGCCTCACTGTTGGCTATAATGTCCAAAGTGTGAGGTAACGCCAGTCTTGGCTACACTGTCTCCAAAGTGTGAGGTAACACCTTAGTGTTGGCTACACTGTATCCATCGTGAGGAAACACCACAGTGTTTGCTACACTGTATCACGCACCCTCCCTCATCTTCCTCATAGTCGTAACACCTCACAATGTGCCTTGCATCCTCACAACTCCCTTCTTTATATATTGACTTTTTTCTTGAAAAAAAAAACACCTCAATATCTGGTCATTGGTAGATATATTATCTTTTAAGTTCGTATTATTTTTTTTAGTGATGTTGTTGGATGATGAGGTCACATGCTCTTATGGGTAGTTGATATCCCTCGATCGAACCCAGACTGGCACGGTCGACCCCAGGCCCTCTTGTCTTGAGCCGCGTGCATTTAAACCCGCTCCGCCACGGAGCCTCGTGGATGGTCGCTTGCTGGAGTGATCAAGTGAGGCTGTGGATGGGGGTATACCGGGGGCGACGCTTGGCTCTCGTCCTCCCAGCAAGTATGGCTGATGGGGGCTGACCTGCTCGGCCCTCTCCCTCACCCACCTCCAGGCTCAGCTTCCTCCTGTACTTCCTCCACTCCAGGGGGAAAAAGGGGGAAAGAAATCTTGTGATAGCATCAAATACGGAGGGACCTCGGGAAGGGGTTTCGAACCCAATTCCCCTGATAACATCGGACCAACACCGCTCCCTTCCGACACTCAGACTTCGACGCGGGATCTTGGTGGTTTGGCACGCGTGGTACATCATACTGGAGACTCGTGTTGGGTGGGTTATGATTGCTGGCTTCGTTGGTCAAGTGTCTCCTCGTGAGGTTGGGGGACCAGGAGGTTGGTGTTCGATATTCTGGGGGAGTAAATTACCGTGCAGGATCTGGGTCAAGTCTACGGACAATGTTATCGATGTTTCATTACTACGTTGGAGAGACATGGACTCCTGTTACTTAGGAAATGACTGCCATCTGGGCAAACTAGAGATGATCAACATATCACATATGTAATTGATCAGATTATTAATATTTTTACTTATCTATTTGATATGATTATTAGTATATTACATATGTAATTGATAAGATTATTTGTATATTACATATCTAAATAATAAGATGATTAATATAAGTCCTGTATAAGATAATTTGGATGCTTCAACTTTAAAATTGTAAGATGATTAACATGAAACTTTAATAAGATAATTAGTATCGTACATATATAATTGATATTATGATTATCATATGACACAATTAATTGCTAAGATAATTAGCATATTACATGTTGAAAAGCTCAGCAAGATAGTGGAGTCCGTGGTACGTAAAATAATGGGGCCTAAAATACATTGAGAGCCGGGAGTTACGGTTCCCAGAGAATCGTGTGGAACTGTACCATTTTAACAACCTCACCCCTGCCTCAGTGTGTCCCCTACCCCTGTCCTAGTGTGTCAGTATGTCCCAGCGTGTTATACTGTGGTGTCCCAGTCTGGAGAAGACGGATATCCCATCATTCGCCGCTGGCGGTGTGTTTTTTATCTCGTTTTGAAGGAGCGTAGGATCCATCCTATCCCTGGGGCATCTGCACTTCCCAGGTACTTTACAGACGTAAAGTCATGTGACATGATCGTCCCAGGCCCCTCGGTGCATTCCTTCCCTGCGCTGGTGTCAGGGTAGTTGTGGTCTGTTTGATTTCCTCATATACTCCACAGTAAAAGGAGACGGAGTGCCACCCTGTTGAATATCATGTTATTGGCCATTCGTCGCAAGACTTTACGACCATCTGCTCATGGCTCGTCCACGCCCCTCGACCTCCCGTCTGGATCCAGTATTCATGTACCAGATACCATTTTAGGGGTCATGTATCTGTGTGAGGGTGATGGGTAGAAGGAAGATCAGAATGCAAAAAGCATTCCTTTAGGATTTGTTTTTGTGATGGATGAATATTATTGACAGTGGGAGGTCATGAGCTCGCCTGATACATCATCATGTTCGGATATGTTTCGAAGGATAACCACAGACCGAACACCTCACCGGGCAATACCAAGGTATTCCATTATGTTTGGAAGCCAATGTTACGTTTGCCTGGTGCCTGTACTGAACCCCTGTGTGTGTGTGTGTGTGTGTGTGTGTGTGTGTGTGTGTGTGTGTGACAGTGTCCTGCTCCAGTGTGGTATGGTCGTGTGGCCAGGCAGGAAAGTCGTCCTACAGTGACGTCACGTTGTCCCTCCCTGCGCAGGCTTAGCGCCCATGCCATCATCCACATGACCTCACATGGGAGTTAGAAGACTGTTGGCACACGGTCATGGGACGATCAAGACTGTTGGCACACGGTCATGGGCCGATCAAGACTGTTGGCACACGGTCATGGGCCGATCAAGACTGTTGGCACACGGTCATGGGACGATCAAGACTGTTGGCACACGGTCATGGGACGATCAAGACTGTTGGCACACGGTCATGGGACGATCAAGACTGTTGGCACACGGTCATGGGACGATCAAGACTGTTGGCACACGGTCATGGGACGATCAAGACTGTTGGCACACGGTCATGGGACGATCAAGACTGTTGGCACACGGTCATGGGACGATCGAGATTGCCAGTGGTCATATGGAGTGCTTTGCCAACCTGGCTCGTGTGTGGTGTTGTCAGGGGGTCAGGAGTGGCACACGGGGCCTCCGGCTTGTTCCCTGTTGGACGTTCCTTGTTAACCCTTACGCTGGGGGTGGTAGTGGTGATGGTAGTAGTGGTGGTAGTGGTAGTGGTGGTAGTGGTGGTGGTGGTAGTGGTAGTGGTGGTGGTAGTGGTGGTTGGGCGGGGGCTGGTTCTCTGGTCCCTGGACCTGCACACTCTCACCTGACCCTTCCCCCAAGCCTATTTGTGTCATCAGCTGGTGGCAACAGTTTGGTTGATCAGTCTCGCCGGCTCCTACCGCCTCACCCAGGACCCTCGTCAGGTGTGGCGTCGACACTGACGTCCCTGCTACACCCGGGCACACAGGTGTAGCGTCGCCACACTTCATACTCCAAGTGTAGTCCAAATGTACACCTCCCAGGTGTTGTGTTATGATATCACTTACCCCGGGTGTAGGCGTAGCACGTAGTGTTGTGTCGTGATACACCCACCACAGGTGTAGGTATAACACATAGTGTTGTGTCATGATACACCCACCCCGGGTGTAGGTATAACACGTAGTGTTGTGTCATGATACACCCACCCCGGGTGTAGGTATAACACGTAGTGTTGTGTCATGATACACCCACCCTGAGTGTAGGTATAACACGTAGTGTTGTGTCATGATACACCCACCCCGGGTGTAGGTATAACACGTAGTGTTGTGTCATGATACACCCACCCCGGGTGTAGGTATAACACAAGGTTGTGTCATGATACACCCACCCTGAGTGTAGGTATAACACGTAGTGTTGTGTCATGATACACCCACCCCGGGTGTAGGTATAACACGTAGTGTTGTGTCATGATACACCCACCCCGAGTGTAGGTATAACACATAGTGTTGTGTCATGATACACCCACCCCGAGTGTAGGTATAACACGTAGTGTTGTGTCATGATACACCCACCCCGAGTGTAGGTATAACACATAGTGTTGTGTCATGATACATCCACCCCGGGTGTAGGTATAACACGTAGTGTTGTGTCATGATACACCCACCCCGAGTGTAGGTATAACACATAGTGTTGTGTCATGATACACCCACCCCGGGTGTAGGTGTAACACAAGGTTGTGTCATGATACACCCACCGCGGGTGTAGGTATAACACGTAGTGTTGTGTCATGATACACCTACCGCGAGTGTAGGTATAACACGTAGTGTTGTGTCATGATACACCCACCCCGAGTGTAGGTATAACACATAGTGTTGTGTCATGATACACCCACCCCGGGTGTAGGTATAACACGTAGTGTTGTGTCATGATACACCCACCCCGAGTGTAGGTATAACACACAGTGTTGTGTCATGATACACCCACTCCGGGTGTAGGTATAACACGTAGTGTTGTGTCATGATACACCCACCCCGGGTGTAGGTATAACACGTAGTGTTGTGTCATGATACACCCACCCCGGGTGTAGGTATAACACAAGGTTGTGTCATGATACACCCACCCCGGGTGTAGGTATAACACGTAGTGTTGTGTCATGATACACCCACCCCGGGTGTAGTTATAACACGTAGTGTTGTGTCATGATACACCCACCCCGAGTGTAGGTATAACACGTAGTGTTGTGTCATGATACACCCACCCCGAGTGTAGGTATAACACGTAGTGTTGTGTCATGATACACCCACCCTGGGTGTAGGTATAACACGTAGTGTTGTGTCATGATACACCCACCCCGGGTGTAGGTATAACACGTAGTGTTGTGTCATGATACACCCACCCCGAGTGTAGGTATAACACGTAGTGTTGTGTCATGATACACCCACCCCGGGTGTAGGTATAACACGTAGTGTTGTGTCATGATACACCCACCCCGGGTGTAGGTATAACACGTAGTGTTGTGTCATGATACACCCACCCCGAGTGTAGGTATAACACAGTGTTGTGTCATGATACACCCACCCCGGGTGTAGGTATAACACGTAGTGTTGTGTCATGATACACCCACCCCGGGTGTAGGTATAACACATAGTGTTGTGTCATGATACACCCACCCCGGGTGTAGGTATAACACATAGTGTTGTGTCATGATACACCCACCCCGTGTGTAGGTATAACACGTAGTGTTGTGTCATGATACACCCACCCCGAGTGTAGGTATAACACGTAGTGTTGTGTCATGATACACCCACCCCGAGTGTAGGTATAACACATAGTGTTGTGTCATGATACACCCACCCCGAGTGTAGGTATAACACGTATGTCATGCACATTAATTCCGTATCGTCGTAGTGTCCTGGTGTATATACGCCCGGCTGGCGTAGCGTCAGACGCTGTGTCCACAACTGGGCGGTAATAAAGAGACGTAGGTGTGTGTATGTACACACTACACTCCCCCCCCCGTGGGCCTACTGGCTACAACTCCTCCCCCTCTCCCCCGTGGGGGGGGGGGGGGTGAGCCGGGAACCGGAAGTAAGTATGACCCGGACGGAGGGACGGACGGACGGACGGACGCTGGCTGGTACCTGGTAACGCGGTGAGCGCGTGCATGCGTGCGTCGTCGGGTGGCGGCTTGGGTTGTCAGGTAGCGCGCCAGCCAGAACTCCCGGATCGATACCCGCCCGTCCCGTCCTGCTCACACTCACCCACCACCAAGCCCGGTCGCTCCCTCTTTACTCCGCCTCAGCTCTCGGTTTAAGTGGGTTTATACGCGACCCTCGTGCTCCCAGCTCTCGGTTTAAGTGGGTTTATACGCGACCCTCGTGCTCCCAGCTCTCGGTTTAAGTGGGTTTATACGCGACCCTCGTGTTCCCAGCTCTCGGTTTCAGTGGGTTTATACGCGACCCTCGTTTTCCCAGCTCTCGGTTTAAGTGGGTTTATACGCGACCCTCGTGCTCCCAGCTCTCGGTTTAAGTGGGTTTATACGCGACCCTCGTGCTCCCAGCTCTCGGTTTAAGTGGGTTTATACGCGACCCTCGTGTTCCCAGCTCTCGGTTTCAGTGGGTTTATACGCGACCCTCGTGTTCCCGGCTCTCGGTTTAAGTGGGTTTATACGCGACCCTCGTGCTCCCGGTTCTCGGTTTAAGTGGGTTTATAGGCGACCCTCATGTTCCCAGCTCTCGGTTTAAGTGGGTTTATACGCGACCCTCGTGCTCCCAGCTCTCGGTTTAAGTGGGTTTATACGCGACCCTCTTGTTCCCAGCTCTCGGTTTAAGTGGGTTTATACGCGACCCTCGTGTTCCCAGCTCTCGGTTTAAGTGGGTTTATACGCGACCCTCGTGTTCCCAGCTCTCGGTTTAAGTGGGTTTATACGCGACCCTCGTGTTCCCAGCTCTCGGTTTAAGTGGGTTTATACGCGACCCTCGTGTTCCCAGCTCTCGGTTTAAGTGGGTTTATACGCGACCCTTGTGTTCCCAGCTCCGGTTTAAGTGAGTTTATACGCGACCCTTGTGTTCCCAGCTCCGGTTTAAGTGGGTTTATACGCGACCCTTGTGTTCCAGCTCCGGTTTAAGCGGGTTTATACGCGACCCTTGTGTTCCCAGCTCCGGTTTAAGTGAGTTTATACGCGACCCTTGTGTTCCCAGCTCCGGTTTAAGTGGGTTTATACGCGACCCTTGTGTTCCCAGCTCCGGTTTAAGTGGGTTTATACGCGACCCTCGTGTTCCCAGCTCCGGTTTTAGCGGGTTTATACGCGACCCTTGTGTTACCAGCTCTCGGTTTAAGTGGGTTTATACGCGACCCTTGTGTTCCCAGCTCCGGTTTTAGCGGGTTTATACGCGACCCTCGTGTTCCCAGCTCCTGTTTTAGCGGGTTTGTACGCGACCCTTGTGTTCCCAGCTCCGGTTTAAGTGGGTTTATACGCGACCCTTGTGTTCCCAGCTCCGGTTTAAGTGAGTTTATACGCGACCCTTGTGTTCCCAGCTCCGGTTTTAGCGGGTTTGTACGCGACCCTTGTGTTCCCAGCTCTGTTTAAGTGGGTTTATACGTGACCCTCGTGTTCCCAGCTCCGGTTTTAGCGGGTTTATACACGACACTCATTTTCTCAGCTCCGGTTTTAGCGGGTTTATACGCGACCCTCGTGTTCCCAGCTTCCTAAGGAGAGCAGGCCAAGGTTTACTGTGAGGTCTGTGGTTTACTGTATTATTAGTTACCTGGTTTACTCTGTTGACGTGTAGCAGGTTATAATCGCTGGGAGGTTTGAGTGTTATGAGTTGTGATCGCTGGGAGTTGTCAGCCCTGGGCGGTGGGAGGGATAAGAGGTGCTGCTAGGAGGGATGAGAGCTGGAAGGAATGAGAGTAGGGAGAGGTGAGCGCTGGGAGAGATGAATGCTGGGTAGGGCGTGTGCTCAGTCAGAGATGACATGGTGATATGCCGCCGGTAAGAGGAGGAAGAAGTGACCTTTCCTGGCGTATGGGGCTGGAGATTGTGACCCTTGACATCTTCCCGGTTGACCTCCAGACCCTTGACATCTTCCCGGTTGACCTCCAGACCCTTGACATCTTCCCGGTTGACCTCCAGACCCCTGACATCTTCCCAGTTGACCTCCAGACCCCTGACATCTTCCCAGTTGACCCCCCAGACCCCTGACATCTTCCCAGTTGACCCCCTGTGACCTCCGACGTCTTGCTTATTGATCTCATTTTATACATCTTTAGTTCACATCACATGTCAGGTCCTGACTGTTGAGTGCTGAGTGTCTCCCTGTTGACCTCACTGGTCATTATGACATCATCACTTCTGACCTCGTGACCCCCTGGTCCAGGTCATGCAGACTTCTTACATGCCCGACGTCTTGTTGACCTCATATATGTACCGTGTTGTTCCCCTGACTTAGTCTTTTTCCCTGTTGACCCTGCGGCCTCTGACCTCTGTTGACCTGGTGTGTTTCTAACAGTGATTTAACGACTGTTAGAAATTGATGTGTTATTCTTGCTTTCTTTAAAACCAGCTTGACTTGTGTTTCAGTGGTCACAGATAAAACCAGCTTGTGTTTCAGTGGTCACAGATAAAACCAGCTTGTGTTTCAGTGGTCACAGATAAAACCAGCTCGTGTTTCAGTGGTCACAGATAAAACCAGCTTGTGTTTCAGTGGTCACAGATAAAACCAGCTTGTGTTTCAGTGGTCACAGATAAAACCAGCTTGTGTTTCAGTGGTCACAGATAAAACCAGCTTGACTTGTGTTTCAGTGGTTACATCTCCGTCCAGTCTGAGAGACTAGGATGTAAAATTTCACCATCAGTTTCCAGTGTTGGGGTTAACGTCACCACACTAACCATTTTCTATATTTTTCCCTTCGTAATTTTTTTTTTCTGTGATTCAGTCGTTTCATCCTCGTCATTCCTGATAGCATGGCCTGTAAAAATGTTGACATCATTTTTGTATATCCTCGTAGAGACATTCCCACGGTGTACATGCAGCCTGGAGATCACACGGGTACAGCTGTGAGTGTATGTGTGTGTGTGTGTGTGCGCGCGCAAGTACGACAGTTGATGTATACGAGTCGGATGGCTGTTACACTATTATATTGACCGTACCGGTGATAAACAACACCCAGTATACTTTTCCGTTGGCTCATGTAACCATATGTGGGTAGAGACGTGAGGTGGCATGGACAGTTTTGGGCGTACACCAAAAGCCTTTCCTCAAACTTGTGGTAAAATCCAACTTACACACGTGTCTCGTACCCTCTCCTCCTGCACAGACCCCTCCTCCACTCGTGACAGAATTTCTCCTCCAGTTATTGCCCGGCAGAGCCGCTGAGGATTAGGTAACTGGAAAGGTATTAGTACACTCGCGAATGCATTAGAGCGGGAGTGTATAATTATCAGCGCAGGTCTGGCTTGGACCTGGCAACGCCAGGGAGTGTGAGGTGAGGGCATCCGATCCAGACTAGTCATCTGGGACCCAGGTTTACCTTCTCTAACCACAGTTTACTTTCTGTGACGAACGCTTAACGTCTCCACCCAGGATTTACCTTCTCTGACCACAGTTTACTTTCTGTGACGAACGTTTAACGTCTCCACCTTTAACAACAGTTTACTTTCTGTGACGAACGCTTAACGTCTCCGAGACCCAGGTTTACCTTCTCTAACCACAGTTTACCTTCTTCGTCCAAAGTTTACTTTTTCTAACCAATTTATCGTTTTCAACCATAGTTTAAATTCTCCAACCATAGTCAGTCTTCTCCAACCAGTTTGCCTTCTCTAACCAAAATTTACTTATTCCAACCAAATTCTACCTTCGTCAACCAGTTTGCCTTCTCTAACCAAAGTTTACCTTCTCTGATTAAAGTGTATCTTCCATAACCAGAGTTCACCTACTTCAACCAGATTTACTTTCTCGAGCCAAATTCTACCATGTTGCACGGTTTGGAAGTCGGATAATCCACGGTCTGTCAAGATTTCACATTATTGCGACAACCAGATTAATCTCCCAGTTAATATATATATATATATATATATATATATATATATATATATATATATATATATATATATATATATATATGTGTGTGTGTGTGTGTGTGTGTGTGTGTAATGTGTGTAAGTATATTTCAGTAGATCGCAGTGGTGCGCGTGATCTAGTATATGCATAAAACCACGAGAAAAATGAAACACGATAAATTCCCAAATGCACTTTCTTTTAATGATCACATTGTCAGAGGAGATGCAAGAATGAGATAGAAGTGTAGAACAGTCAGTTGATATACAAGGAAGAGACATAGCTAAGACGCCACAGGTAAACAAGCGTCTTAGCTACGTCTCTTCCTTTTATATCAACTGACTTGGTAACTTATCGTGTTTCATATATATATATATATATATATATATATATATATATATATATATATATATATATATATATATATATATATACATGTTGGGAAGGATTACAATTTTGCGCTTGATCAAGATATTCCTGAGTCCACTGGGAAAATGAAACACGAAAAGTTCCCAAGTGCACTTTCGTGTAATAATCACATCATCAGGGGACTCATAGGAATATATATATACATATATGTCTGTGTGTGACGTGGAGGGAACAAGAAGCGGGAGGCCAAATTGAAGATGGAAGGATGGAGTGAAACAGATTTTGAGCGATCGGGGCCTATACATACAGGAGGGTGAGAGGTATGGAAGGAATAGAGTGAACTGGAACGATGTGGTATACCGGGGTCGACGTGCTGTCAGTGGACTGAACCAGAGCATGTGAAACGTCTGGAGTAAATCATGGAAAGGTCTGTGGGGCCTGGATGTTGATAGGGAGCTGTGGTTTCGGTGCATCACACATGACAGCTAGACTTAGTGTGAACAAATGTAGCCTTTTTGTCTGTTTTCTTGGCGCAACCTCGCTGAAGCACGGGCTAGCGATGCCGTTTCCTGTGGGGCGGGGTAGCGCCAGGAATGGCTGTGTATGTATTTGTGCTTGTATAGGCATTTATGTGTATATATATATATATATATATATATATATATATATATATATATATATGTGTGTGTGTGTGTGTGTGTGTGTGTGTGTGTGTGTGTATGAGTGGATGAGCCATTCTTCGTCTGTTTCCTGGCGCTATCTCGGTGACGCGAGAAACAGCGATTATTATAATAATGATAAAATATTAATGACAATAATGATAATAATGATAATAATAATAATGATATGAAGGTGGAATCGCACCTTAGTAGTTCATACAATTTAACGTAATTTTTCTATACATGTGGCACGACATGTTTTGTGGAGACAATCCACCTTATCAGGTGTCAGTACTTAGGAAAGTTATTGAAATCCCAGCATTACCTGATGAGGTGGCAGGATGTCCTGCCACATGTATAGAAAAATTACATGTTAAATAAAATTGCATGAACTACTACATAGGCTTGTACACCTTCTTACCGCCATGCTTGGCCGTTAAAGGGAAATTTAGGGGTGCCTTGTGGTTAAGGGGGGTCATGCGGGGATAAATGGCCAGGGGAGCGAGAAGCGTGTTCAACTACTCTTCTTATGCTATCTTGTCTTGATGATTCTTTCTCGATGATTGACAATATAGGATTTTGCTTTAGAGTTCCCAGGGGATGGGTTTTAAAGTTATTATTAACGTCATCAACTTATTCGTGGAATACTTTAACAATGTTTACATCTGATGAGGAGGAATTCCTCCTTGAAACATGTTTTGTGTTGGGTAGTTTCAATAAATTGTCTTAACTCTTACTGAAGTGCAAAATTACCCATTTATATATATATATATATATATATATATATATATATATATATATATATATATATGTGTGTGTGTGTGTATATATATATATATATATATATATATATATATATATATATATATATATATATATATATATAGTGTGTTGGTTGTGTAATCATTATATGTCTAACCATACATTTCTCCTCTACAGATCATCGCATCTCGAGGATTTGGCCAGAGCTTCTCACACTGGTAAGTCCGTATATATATGTATATATATATATATATATATATATATATATATATATATATATATATATATATATATATATATATATATATATCCCTGGGGATAGGGGAGAAAGAATACTTCCCACGTATTCCCAGCGTGTCGTAGAAGGCGACTAAAAGGGGAGGAAGCGGGTGGCTGGAAATCCTCCCCTCGTTTTTTTTTTTCTTATAATTTTCCAAAAGAAGGAACAGAGAAGGGGGCCAGGTGAGGATGTTCCCTCAAAGGCCCAGTCCTCTGTTCTTAACGCTACCTCGCTAACGCGGGAAATGGCGAATAGTTTGAAAGAAAAGAATATATATATATATATATATATATATATATATATATATATATATATATATATATATGTGTGTGTGTGTGTGTGTGTGTGGAGATTACGAGTCATTTGAGCAAAAAGTATTTAGCTTCATTGTGGGAGTGCATTGTGGCCACGAAAGGTCTTATGATATTCTGAAATAGTGATTGTAATGGAGCGATGGGTGATGTCCAGAACAGCTGACGAAACACCAGTCTCATCAAAGAACTTCACATTAAAGTAGTCCAACGTTTCCCTGCTACTGAATGTAACGCAACCTTGGAGCTGCAGGATTCCGGGGGAAAAGGATCCTGGTGGAACAAGAAGGCCCTTTTCGAACCAGGTACTTGAGTAAATATGTCTATATAAATTATTGAATCAGGCAGTCAGTATATATATATATATATATATATATATATATATATATATATATATATATATATATATATATATATATTTATTTATTCAAATAAATAATTCTGGTAAGTGTTTATTATAACATGGTAATGGAGATGGGTCCTTGCTTATGAAAAAAGATATGATTATAAATAAATTCAATTAAATACTATCATTTTCTTACGGGATGACTAGATAATGACCAAGTATGCCAAGATAGGCCCTGAAGACAAAAATAGTTACATTTTCCCAGAAACGCGTATGGCATTTTCCACCGATCTCACTTAACGGCACTTCCAGCCCTCCGATATAATACAAAAATGTCGTACTGCAATCATGAACACAAAATGCTTTGACAGACAATAGAAATCATTCATAGTACATCAAAATATACAATAGCATTGGTTAAGAAAATGATACTAAATGAAAATAAAATTCAGTCGCTCACCAGTTAGTTTGTGGTAGCTTGTTGGATAGTTCACGATCGTTGCCTGCCGTACTACACTGCTTCTCCCTCCTGGCAGCTGTGTGAAACGAGAGACAGCAGCTGCTCCTGAGTAGACGGGCCAGGATGTGGCCACCATAAAGAAGGCATCAGGGGTAAGACATCTTACTTCACGTATCTTCTCGCGAAGCCTCTTCTCGTATGGGGAAAATTCACTTACCAATGTTCCACTTCCCTCCCGCGCGTCGCTGCATGTCAGGGTCATTTTCGCTAATGGTTGCTCGGTCGTCACACAACTTTTGATGATGTGCATCACTTCAAATGTTTCTTGTAACGAACTGTTCTGGTTCACAGTCTTCGACTCGACTTGGTCACTAGCACTGTGTTCGGCCATCTCGTGCAGCTCCTCATTTGTGAAGCTGCTCCCATGTCATGTTAGCAACACCACATCATCGTCGACCGTTACTCCCAGTCCAGCTTGTTTGGCGAGCTAGCAAGCTGCACTGGTTATATATATATATATATATATATATATATATATATATATATATATATATATATATATATATATATCCCACTGTTATCCAGCATCGTTTTAACATTAGAGGAAGGACCGACCCCAACGGCCAGACGCTGGCTTCCCTCACCCCGTTGTATCACTTCCACGTCCCTACTGTAACATTCCTGGGCACTTTGGTTGTTTTACCAACACAGTTACATGCTGGCTGTTGTCCCTTGCATGATGGGCATTCAGTGAAATGGTCACGAAACGCACGGAGAGAGCGAGAATGATGAGACCAGCCTTGACACAACTGACATGAATTTTGGCGGGCTGACGTGTACGTTGGAGACGATCGCTGATTGGCTTATAAGACGTCAACAACAAAGATGGCGGGAGACAGCGACAAAGTATAATAAATGAATAATTATATATATATATATATATATATATATATATATATATATATATATATAAAGGCAGACAGTATGAATTATGTACATGTGTATATATGTATATGTCTGTGTGTGTATATATATGTGTACATTGAGATGTATAGGTATGTATAATGGCGTGTGTGGACGTGTATGTATATACATGTGTATGGGGGTGGGTTGGAACATTCTTTCGTCTGTTTCCTTGCGCTACCTCGGAAACGCGGGAGACAGCGACAAATATATATATATATATATATATATATATATATATATATATATATATATATATATATATATATATATATATATATATTGTATGTAGCATTTATGGATCTGGAGAAGGCATATGATAGAGTTGATAGAGATGCTCTGTGGAAGGTATTAAGAATATATGGTGTGGGAGGAAAGTTGTTAGAAGCAGTGAAAAGTTTTTATCGAGGATGTAAGGCATGTGTACGTGTAGGAAGAGAGGAGAGTGACTGGTTCTCGGTGAATGTAGGTTTGCGGCAGGGGTGTGTGATGTCTCCATGGTTGTTTAATTTGTTTATGGATGGGGTTGTTAGGGAGGTAAATGCAAGAGTTTTGGAAAGAGGTGCAAGTATGAAGTCTGTTGGAGATGAGAGAGCTTGGGAAGTGAGTCAGTTGTTGTTCGCTGATGATACAGCGCTGGTGGCTGATTCATGTGAGAAACTGCAGAAGCTGGTGACTGAGTTTGGTAAAGTGTGTGGAAGAAGAAAGTTAAGAGTAAATGTGAATAAGAGCAAGGTTATTAGGTACAGTAGGGTTGAGGGTCAAGTCAATTGGGAGGTGAGTTTGAATGGAGAAAAACTGGAGGAAGTGAAGTGTTTTAGATATCTGGGAGTGGATCTGGCAGCGGATGGAACCATGGAAGCGGAAGTGGATCATAGGGTGGGGGAGGGGGCGAAAATTCTGGGAGCTTTGAAGAATGTGTGGAAGTCGAGAACATTATCTCGGAAAGCAAAAATGGGTATGTTTGAAGGAATAGTGGTTCCAACAATGTTGTATAGTTGCGAGGCGTGGGCTATGGATAGAGTTGTGCGCAGGAGGATGGATGTGCTGGAAATGAGATGTTTGAGGACAATGTGTGGTGTGAGGTGGTTTGATCGAGTGAGTAACGTAAGGGTAAGAGAGATGTGTGGAAATAAAAAGAGCGTGGTTGAGAGAGCAGAAGAGGGTGTTTTGAAGTGGTTTGGGCACATGGAGAGAATGAGTGAGGAAAGATTGACCAAGAGGATATATGTGTCGGAGGTGGAGGGAACGAGGAGAAGAGGGAGACCAAATTGGAGGTGGAAAGATGGAGTGAAAAAGATTTTGTGTGATCGGGGCCTGAACATGCAGGAGGGTGAAAGGAGGGCAAGGAATAGAGTGAATTGGAGCGATGTGGTATACCGGGGTTGACGTGCTGTCAGTGGATTGAATCAAGGCATGTGAAGCGTCTGGGGTAAACCATGGAAAGTTGTGTAGGTATGTATATTTGCGTGTGTGGACGTATGTATATACATGTGTATGGGGGGGGGGGTGGGCCCATTTCTTTCGTCTGTTTCCTTGCGCTACCTCGCAAACGCAGGAGACAGCGACAAAGTATAATAAAATAAAAAAAAAAAAAAAATATATATATATATATATATATATATATATATATATATATATATATATATATATATATATAGCCTCGGGGTTAGCATTCCTGCCTTTTGCACAGGGGTACCGGGTTCGATCCGGGCTGTTGGAGGTTTTTTTTTTTTTTTTTTTAATTTTCCAAAAGAAGGAACAGAGAATTGGGCCAGGTGAGGGTATTCCCTCAAAGGCCCAGTCCTCTGTTCTTAACGCTACCTCGCTAATGCGGGAAATGGCGAATAGTTTGAAAGAGAAAAGAAAAAAAAAAAAAAAAATATATATATATATATATATATATATATATATATATATATATATATATATATATATATATATATATATATATATACTGTGTTTGTAGGGGCGATTGTAACAGCGTTTCTTATTGTAGTGGTGGTGTCGTCGATCATTGTGATGTTGGTGGAGGCTGTAGGACGAGTGGTATAATAACGGAGGTTGTGGTGGAGGTTGTAGTAGTTGCATGAGAGTGTTGGAGGTTGTGGTGGAGGTTGTAGTAGTTGCATGAGAGTGTTGGAGTTTGTGGTAGTGACATTAATGATAATTCTGGCGGAAGCAGTAACGATAGTAGTGCTAGTAGTGGTGGCAGTTGTAGCTGCAGTAGTGGTGGTATTGGTGGCTGCTGTAGCGGCGATATTGATGGCAAGTGTAGCGGCTTTAGTGGTCGTTTTAGCAACTGTTGTAACGGCAGTATTGACGGCAGCTGTAGCGGCAGTGTTGGTGGCAGGTGTAGCGGCAATATTGGTGGCAGGTGTAGCGGCAATATTGGCGGCAGCTGTAGCGGCAGTGTTGGTGGCAGGTGTAGCGGCAATATTGGCGGCAGGTGTAGCGGCACTAGTGACGGCTGTTGTAGCGGCAGTTTGTAGCTCAGCTTCAAGATGGCCGGTCCCCAGGTCACGGTGGATCCCGCGGGGCCGCTCCACCAGGCTCACCTGGCCCCCTCCACCTTCTCCCTCATCCACTGTTCCACTTGACACTCCTTCCGATGTTTCTCCAGCTATCGATCCACCTGCTGATCCATCCTGTTCCACCTGCTTCTGCTGTTTCACCTGCCGCACTCTGCTCTTCCACCTGCTGCTCTTCTGTTCTACACACACACACACACACACACACACACACACACACACACACACACACACACACACACACACACACACGCATACACACACACACACACACACACACACACACACACACACACACACACACGCATACACACACACACACACACACGCACACACACACACACACACACACACACACACACACACACACACACACACACACACACACACACACAATAAAGAATTACTTGTATAATGTATTAGTTGTGGATAAATGTTATCAAATGACTGAGGACATGGTTAGTACAGACAACATACAGAGATTTAAGAAGTCATATGATAGTAGAGAAAGTTGAAGAGATGTGGCCCCACATGTGTAAATATGTGTGAAGATAGATATCTTCATGATATGTGGATGTGTATCCTTACAGTTGTATGGACGTGTATCCTTGTGGTGGTAGTTGTTAAGGAAGTGGATGTAAAGGAGGCGTAAGGGGCTGTAATGGGAAGGTAAGGGTTAAAGGGAGCTATGACGTTTAAAAGGAAAATTAAAGGGGTAAAGTGAGCAGTGATAAGTAAAGGGAAGGTAAATAGGTAAGGGAAACTGTGGTGAGTGAAGGGAAAGGTAAGGGGAGATGTCTATCATTTATAGGTAAGGATAAGGGGTAAGGGGATGCTGTGGTCATTATAGGTAAAGGTAAGGGGATCTGTGACGTGATTAAAGGGAAGGTTTTAGGAAGGGGTGTTCCTGGATGATTAAAGGGAAAGGGAAGGGGGAGGGACGTGGGGTCGGGCGGGGGGGGGGGGGGGGGGGGGCTGTGATCGCCTCAAATCCTGGGAAATGGAAAACTTGTTGAGCGGCCGAGTGACTCGCTCATCATACCCTGCTTAATCCTGCTTAGCGGGGGGGCAGGTGGTGCAGGACGAGGGTGGGGGAAGCAGACAGCCACCACCACGAACCACTTCCACCACAGATCCTGCAGCCACCACCACAGTTCCTGCCACCACCACCGTTACCGCCATGGTGTTTAGTATCACAGTTTGGGCTACCACCATCTCTCCCACCACAGTTTGGGCTACCACCATCTCTCCCACCACAGTTTGGGCTACCACCATCTCTCCCACCACAGTTTGGGCTACCACCATCTCTCCCACCACAGTTTGGGCTACCACCATCTCTCCCACCACAGTTTTGGCTACCACCATCTCTCCCACCACAGTTTTGGCTGCCACCATCTCTCCCACCACAGTTTGGGCTACCACCATCTCTCCCACCACAGTTTGGGCTACCACCATCTCTTCCACCACAGTTTGGGCTACCATCATCTCTTCCACCACAGTTTGGGCTACCACCATCTCTCCCACCACAGTTTGGGCTACCACCATCTCTCCCACCACAGTTTGGGCTACCACCATCTCTCCCACCACAGTTTGGGCCACGTCACCGTGTGTGACCATCCTGGTGTGGAGTCCCGACGTGTGGGTCGAGGACCGTAGGAAACCAACAGGGAGGAGCAACAGAGGGTCAAACAGGGAGGCAACAGGGGACCAGATGGCGAGGTAACAACAGATGGCTCCTAGTGATGGGTCCGGGTGATGGGGGGGGGGGGGGGGCTTGGCTTTACCACAGAGGCTTCCCATACAACTGTACGTAGAGTACACAGGTGACCTTCATGTTAGCATCATGGGTCAGTACGTCTCTCTCTCTCTCTCTCTCTCTCTCTCTCTCTCTCTCTCTCTCTCTCGGAAACGTCGTTGTCTTTTGAGTGGAGAAACGTGCGGTGGGTGGACAAGGCCGCCTGGGATACAAACGTTTATTGGATGAGATGTTTACTTGATGGGCGAGACCCGTCATGTTGGTGTGTGGAGGAGGTGTCACATGGATGCCAACACGTAGATGAAACGTTCTCTGGTGTACAGAACGTTACATGAAACGTTCTTTAATACACAGAACGTTATCTGGTGAGTAGAAATGTTTCTTTCTTTGTTTAGCACAATAGAATGGTAACGTTTCTGGTTGGATTTAACCAACTAGATGGTAAGAAACGTTGTCTAGTGGGTGAAAACGATTTTCTGGTTGTTAGCAAACGCCTGAGGCTTGAAAACGTTGTCTGGTGGGGGTAAACCATGCCTTTTCCAGGAAAACCTTACGCAAATTCTCTTTGAGAGTCAGGTCAGAGGTCAGGTCATCATACCCAAGGCTCGTAACGTCGTACTTAAAGGGTCGTACTGTCTCTCCCTCGTTGGCTGTCACTATAACCTACAAGCTAACCTGGGTCATAACCTACAACATAACCTGGGTCATAACTTGCAGCATAACGTGGGTCATAACTTGCAGCATAACGTGGGTCATAACTTGCAGCATAACCTGGGTCATAACCTGCAACCTAACCCTGGTTACACCTTGCAACATAACCTGGGTCATAACCTACAACATAACCTGGGTCATAACCTACAACATAACCTGGGTCGTAACCTACAACATGACCTAGGTCAGAACTCTTAAATCAGCGTCTCATGAAAATTTCTAAGTCGTTTCTTATCGTGTAAAGTTGTGAAGAGCGTCAAGACCCGGAGCTGTGCCTTAGTGTGGACATATTCATGAGTTTACTCCTTGATATACAGTAGTTGAACCTGTCACTCAACACGGCTCGTAAGTTGAGGAAAACCTCACCATTAACCATGGCACTTCCGTACAGCCATGTTTTGATGATATCTTCCATGCTACTGTTCCAACCTTTCTGATGTCACTGCCAGTGTGGCACTGAAGGCAACGCGTCTGTTCCATGCATCACTGCTCATCACTACAGTGCCAGGTATGCTAACTACAGTGTAGATGATCACGGTGGAAGGAACACCTAATTATCACTTATGTTATTTCTGATGTTTATATGATAAGAGATGGGTGAGGATGTGTGAAAATGATCTGTAAGGTTGATCGCCTGTGAGAGATACATGTAATACGAGCCTTATGTATACGACGGAAGTGATATATATATATATATATATATATATATATATATATATATATATATATATATATATATATATATATATATAGGTCATTAGGATGGTGATTGAGTTCATGTTACACATAATATGCTCCTGTGGTTTGTATGATTGTAACTACTAGTGTGATTAATATTGGTGTGGCTGATTAGCTACTGATGCGTGTGAGAGATAGTGGTTGGTGTAGTTAGGTAATCGTGTGTGTGTGTGTGTGTGTGTGTGTGTGTGTGTGTGTGTGAGTGTGTGTCTAGTTTTGATGGAGAGGATCAATCAGCTGGTGATGAGAACCAACAGAACGAAGGTAATGATAGTTGGGGAGGACGTGAGGGCCAGCACACAGGTCAGCCAAGGTCGTGAGGGCCAGCACACAGGTCAGCCAAGGTCGTGAGGGCCAGCAAACAGGTCAGCCAAGGTGTGGACACTGGTGGTGACGTGACCCAGGGTTACACACTGGCACCTGGCATGTTTGGCCGGAGCAACAGGAGAGTGTGGCCAGGCCCAGGGTCTTGTGTGTGTGTGGGAGGAGGACCACGGCCTGGGTTGTGACGACCTCTGCCCCTGGGTTGTAGGTTGTGGTCTCTCGTGAGACCAGGTGAAGGGTTTTGAGTTGGTCGGTTGGTTGTTGTCTGTTGTTTTGCCTTTTTTGGGCAGAACTTGCATGGTTGTTGTGTGTTGTGGTGGGCGTGGGGTGTGTTGTGCTGGACTGTGGCCTCGCCGTGTTAGTGCCCAGGTCCTATAGTGTGGTTATCCCGGCCTGGCAGTGTGGTTATCCCGGCCTGGCAGTGTGGTTATCACGGCCTGGCAGTGTGGTTATCACGGCCTGGCAGTGTGGTTATCCCGGCCTGGTAGGATCGCCAGGTAAGGGTGGTAGCCTCTCGCTGAAGAGGTGGAGCGTCACGGATGTCAGGCAGAGCGGCACAGCTCGGCGCCCGCCCCACACTACACAGGTCGGGTCCGTCTTGCTGCTAGTTTGAATATGAACCTTTATGGCTGGTGTGTGTGTGGGGCGGCTTCAGGGGATCTGTAATGGCCCGTTAGCCGAACTCCCCTTCTCTCTCTCTCTCTCCCTCTCTCTCTCTCTCTCTCTCTCTCTCTCTCTCTCTCTCTCTCTCTCTCTCTCTCTCTCTCTCTCATGCTGACTTACGAGCCAGCTTCCCCCGCCCATAATGTTCATCGAAGTGGGAGACGCCCAGTGGGAGGGAAAGAAGGGGGCTGGGGTAGATGGTGCAGAGATGGTGGAGGGATCGTCCGTTACCGGACCAGCAGCTGGCTCACTCCAGACGGCATAGTAGAAGGAGGAACCCATCTGTCTGCCGGACTTGAATTTCACCCCAAATTGATATCCCCTCGTCTTGCTAAGTGCTCTTTTACCCTTGGCAATTTTGCCCATCTTAAGTGGCTGAGCGTCAGATGCCGCCTGGCCAGTCCTCCATTTTCCGTTGGTATAGTAATGCCTCGGGCGGCTCTCCGTTTTCGTTGCGTGACCACGGAAGAATTCGGAGCGATTTCTTCATTTTGGAGTAAATGGGTTTTGGTCGGGAAAGCCGGTTCTGGCCCCAGTTACTAGTCTTAAAGATTCATTCATTTTAAGTAAGTGGCCTCGATATTCCGAGTAACTGGCCTCGATATTCCGGCTAACTGGCCTCGATATTCCGGCTAACTGGCCTCGATATTCCGGCTAACTGGCCTCGATATTCCGGGTAACTGGCCTCGATATTCCGGCTAACTGTCCTCGATATTCCGGGTAACTGGCCTCGATATTCCGGCTAACTGGCCTCGATATTCCGGGTAACTGGCCTCGATATTCCGGCTAACTGGCCTCGATATTCCGGCTAACTGGCCTCGATATTCCGGCTAACTGGCCTCGATATTCCGGGTAACTGTCCTCGATATTCCGGGTAACTGGCCTCGATATTCCGGCTAACTGTCCTCGATATTCCGGGTAACTGGCCTCGATATTCCGGGTAACTGGCCTCGATATTCCGGGTAACTGGCCTCGATATTCCGGGTAACTGGCCTCGATATTCCGAGTAACTGGCCTCGATATTCCGGGTAACTGACCTCAGTGTCTCGAGGGACTGTTCATTTTAAGTAGGTCGACTGAAAGTCCCACGAGTCTATTACCCTGCAGGCCAGTGGCTCCAATATCCAGTGAGGCTGGATAATTGTAGGCTACGGGCTGGCTCTCGTATTTTGGGATCTTTTTTTCTTCTTTTTAAGTCTGGAAATGTGGGTAGCGAAGGCCGTAGCCTTTTTTGTGCAGGTGAAATGTGAATCGTGGTAGCCGTAAAGTGTGTCGTCTGGCAGAGAAACCCGGGCCCGGGAATTTCCTCGACTTGTTTCTTACATTAGTGGAGTGTCGCACGCCCGAAGCTCACACACGTCCTCCAGCAGGGACAGAGAGACATACTCCCTGCCTCTCCAATGTCGTGGTTTGAAAGGTAATTTACCGTAGATAAGATTACCATTCATGAGAGAGCCAGCGTGCATGTGTGTGTGTGTGTGTGTGTGTGTGTGTGTGTGTGTGTGTGTGTGGTGCCTTGTGGTAACGAACGCGGGTTTGGTTAGTCAGGGACGAAAAACTTTGCGATCATAACACATGACAAGGGAAAACTAACGCTGTTATGATGTATAGGCAAGTGTGTGTGTGTGTGTGTGTGTGTGTGTGTGTATGTGTGTGTATGTGTGTGTGTGTGTGTGTGTGTGTGTGTGTGTGTGTGTGTGTGTGTGTATTGTGCAGAAAGACTTCCCGTACTCTGGAAGCACATGAGGACAAGAGGCAATTTCAGACAAATCAAAGAAACTGCGATTTTTTTTTTCAATTTTCCGATATTAGTTCGAGACTTAGGAAGAAGAAGAAGAAGAATAGAATGGATGACTTGCGAGCAGGATTCGCCTTTCATCCGTCACTCTCTACAGGACGCGTCGCGAACTTGTGCAAAGTCCTGCAGTGGCAGACGTCTGTTGAAGTTCCTCACTGGGTTGGATACCTGGAGGATACTGACGGAGGACTGAGATGCGATGACGGAGGACAGAGATGCGATGACAGAGGACAAAGCTGCGATGACGGAGGACAAAGATGCGATGACGGAGGACAGAGATGCGATGACAAACGTGTTGATATTTGGCTCGTATTTCTCTTCTTTTGGTCTCGCTCTTGGATCAGAAGTCATGGCATCAGTGAAAGACATCAGGAAGCGTCTGGCACTGCGAAGGTAATTCACTACAAAAGTCAGTCTTGATTTTCATTGCATCTTCGTAAGTGTACGAGCATTTCAAACACTGCCTGGCTGGTGATGTTGGGTACATGGCGTCCAGTGATTTGTGCGGTGGAGATATACTGAGTACACTGGTTGTGAGGTGCTGAGGATGGGTGAAGATGTGCACGAGATATATACATTGTAATGGGTGAAGATATGCACCAGATATATACATTGTAATGGGTGAAGATATGCACCAGATATATACATTGTAATGGGTGAAGATATGCACCAGATATATACATTGTAATGGGTGAAGATATGCACCAGATATATACATTGTAATGGATAGGACTTCGCCTCATCAGTGGAAGGTAACGTCTCTGTAGAGGTTGGGTCGCGTGCGGTGATGGGCGGCAACAGCAAGGATGGCTTCGTTGCATCACTGTACGAAAGTGACGAATCTTCCCCAGAGTTCATCATCATCATCATCATCATCATCATCATCATCATCATCATCATCATCCCGTTCCATCATACACCAGTAAGCTTTGTGTGGGGAAGAGGGTCTCGGCTCTGGAAATGTCGTGACTGGGAAAAAAAGGAACCACCCAAGTCTCACATGGGCTGCGGCCTGGCAAAGCCAGCTTTTCAAGGAAGCTGTGGAGGATGTTGGAGCCGATCGTAAAGATGCGACACACACACACACACACACACACACACGTTAGGTGCCTCAGTGAAGGCAAATGCTTGCCAGGTCCGTGGACCAGATGCCAGAGATGAAGGAGATTGTCACGTCGGAAGTTGGGCATCACGCCCAACTTGATGAGACGTGTTGGTTAATGGACCGACCTTCTCTCACAGATACGAGTCTTTAGACTCACCAGCTGGCACCACCTGGAACTTAGGTCGAAGGTGACGTATTGCTCTGCTTACTCGTTCAGTCACTGTACTGAAATGATTGGTCCTGTCAGGTCATTGAAATGACTAGCTTATTGAGTGTATTGACCTAATGGTTCAGTCAGGTCATGTCAGTGAGTAGTTCAGTCATTGTATCGAACTGAAGACTGACTGTTCGTAGTGGACACCAGACAATCAAGCAGAAATGTGGCGCTGGCTGGTCGCACTTAACCCCAGGATCACATTATGATATTTCTCTCTAGCGAGCTGAGTGTCCCCAGGCTTCGTTCCCAGGGTAGTTTGTAGTGAAGAAACCTTGCATGTTCCCAGCTCAGATGGTGTGTGGTATGTGTGTGTGTGGTAGATCATGCCGGTAGCCTAGTATAGTGAGCAAACATCTTAGGAGTTTTGACATTTGCCTTCCATGTGTTGTCTGAAGGTGAGGTCCTCATTATTCCCTCCTTAACCCCTGACCTTTCCTGCTATAATGACCCCCTCTTCTTCACGTTCCGGTTATAAGATTACTTAACTCGTTGTCGTAAATTAAATGGACTGTAATGGACCTGTGGCAGTGATTCTGAATGACCCAGGAAATTGGAATTTCACGGGAGCCTAACTCCACTGTGTTGTCACTTCTGCTGACCTGCGTAAAGATAACGCCAGGGACTCATGATATCATGAAGTTATCTCGTTATGATCTTACTCTCTCCCACGGGAAAGATAACTGACCGTAAGTGGTCCTTGGATGGACCATGAGTGGTCCTTGGGTGGTCCATGAGTGGTCCTTCGATGGTACGTTTGACAGTATGTGAGGTTCAGATTTATCTGAGTTTAACCAGGTCATTTAACCCTAACAAATCTGTCATCTAATTGAAGATCTTCATGGTGTAAATATGTAGGAACATCAAATATGATAATCTTAGTGCATGTCTCCCTTCCATCTGGTCCCTCCATAATAACACCCTCAGAACCACAAGTGGTTAACACATCTAACACAGTTTTTGATCTTGACAGTCACATAAGGTCTATATCTTCCTTGAAGGAAACTTTCAAACTCCTGTGGTACTTCCAGAGTCGTACTGTCCTCTGTAGCTTCTGGTGAAACTCGAAATCTACTGTAAGGTAGGAAATATGGCCTCAGCCTACCCAAAGGTCACTGTGTCTCTGGCTCTCCGAGTCCAGAGTTAATTCCCTCCACTTCCTCCACATGCCTGTCACTTAGGCAAGGAGGATGAACAACCCATTAAAATTTTGTTATCAGTGTTCTTCCCCCTTTCCTCTCACCAGAGTTACTTTTACCCTTGGTGTTCATCACCCGATACCATCTCGAAGCTTCGTTCATTTCTCTTTGGGCACCCGGGACCATCATTCCGGGTCTTAGTTGATGAATTTTGACAACTTCTCGAATAGGTCTTCGTCGGCATCTGAATAAAGGTGGTATGATAGCCAGTGGAGCCTCCAGTGTGGTGGAGGAGGCCCAGTGGAACCTCCAGTGTGGTGGAGGAGGCCCAGTGGAGCCTCCAGTGTGGTGGGGGAGGCCCAGTGGAGCCTCCAGTGTGGTGGAGGAGGCACAGTGGAGCCTCCAGTGTGGTGGAGGAGGCACAGTGTAGCCTCCAGTGTGGTGGAGGGGGCACAGTGGAGCCTCCAGTGTGGTGGAGGAGACACAGTGGAGCCTCCAGTGTGGTGGAGGAGGCACAGTGGAGCCTCCAGTGTGGTGGAGGAGGCACAGTGGAGCCTCCAGTGTGGTGGAGGAGGCACAGTGGAGCCTCCAGTGTGGTGGAGGAGGCACAGTGGAGCCTCCAGTGTGGCGGAGGAGGCACAGTGGAGCCTCCAGTGTGGTGGAGGAGGCACAGTGGAGCCTCCAGTGTGGTGGAGGAGGCACAGTGGAGCCTCCAGTGTGGTGGAGGAGGCACAGTGGAGCCTCCAGTGTGGTGGAGGAGACACAGTGGAGCCTCCAGTGTGGTGGAGGAGGCACAGTGGAGCCTCCAGTGTGGTGGAGGAGGCCCAGTCATCAGTGGCGTCAGGAGAGATGGCTGGACTGTTTTCAGTATGATAAACAGAGACATGTTCATGCCAGCCTCCTCAGCACGACGGTACGACACCTAGCCACGACGGTACGACCCCTGAGCACGACGGTACGACACCTAGCCACGACGGTACGACCCCTGAGCACGACGGTACACCTAGCCACGACGGTACGACCCCTGAGCACGACGGTACGACACCTAGCCACGACGGTATGACCCCTGAGCACGACGGTACACCTAGCCACGACGGTACGACCCCTGAGCACGACGGTACGACACCTAGCCACGACGGTATGACCCTTGGGAATTAAGAGATGACCTTTGACCTGACCCTTGGGCCTGCACCGGTGGTGTCCAACCGCGACCCGACCAGCAACATATACCGGTGGGGGAGGAGACAGTAGCCAGTGGGGAGGAGACAGTAGCCAGTGGGGAGGAGACAGTAGCCAGTGGGGAGGAGACAGTAGCCAGTGGGGTGGTGGGCTGTGGTGGGGTCGGGGGTGTGTGGTAGGGTGGAAGGCAACCCCCCCCCCCCCCCCCCCCCCCCACAGCGATTGGCTAAAGGACGGAAATCAATAGATGGTTGTTGTTGTTGTTGTTGTTTGTGGCTAGAGGCCCTAGCCCCGGGGATGGGGGGGGGGGGGGAGTAGCGTGAGGCCTTTAGAGAGATGGGGACACTGGGGGAGGAATACGGGAATGGAGCGTCGTAGGAATGGGAGGTAGGGGAGAGTGTCATAGGGTGATTAATAGGGAAGGAGGCTAGTGATGGTAGAAGAAAATAGGGAGCAGCCATAGGTGATGTACTGGCTAGTGAAAGGGGCTGTGGAAATGGGGGTTAGGGATGGAAAGGAGGGAATGGGGATTAGAGAGAAGGTGTGGGAAAGCAGTTAGGGTTAGAGAGGAAATGGGGAGATAGTAAGGATTAGAGGGTGCAATAGGGAGATGATAAAGGTTAGAGGGAGATAGAGGGAGATATTGAAGATTAGAAGAGAAATAGTGAGGATCAGAATAAGAAAATATGGAGATAACACAGATTAGAGAGAGAGAGAGAGAGAGAGAGAGAGAGAGAGAGAGAGAGAGAGAGAGAGAGAGAGAGGATATGTGGAGATTGAAGATTAGCAAGAGTAGATAATGAGAGTTAGAGAAGGGAGTTTGGAGATAACTAGGATTAACGAGAAAAAGAATTGGGTGATAATGGATATCAGAAAGAGAAATTGGGAGATAAAAGAGGACTTTTGAGGGAGTGTGCAGTTAAGATTGGAGTGAGGAGATGGGGATGAGAGAGAGGAAATTGGGAGATAATGAGGATTAGAGGGAGGATATGGGGAGGTAATGAGGATGAGAAGGAGATGATGGGAGATGATTATAAGGATTAGGCAAGTGGGTAGGAAACGATGGGGGAGCGGGGTGTAATTAGCCTTTACACCGCACTAGGAGGGGGTTCTGCACTCGTGGGGCCCCATCTCACAGTACTGGGAGGGGGTTCGCCATTTTTCCTGTAATTCGCTGCTGTGTTTATCTTTTCATGTCTTCGAACACGTTCCCTGCATCTATGTGTGTGTGTGTGTGTGTGTGTGTGTGTGTGTGTGTGTGTGTGTGTGTGTGTGCCATTAAAGGGACCGGTGTGGACTTGATTCCAGAAATAGGGTTGTGTTCGGCTCCCTGGCTGGAAGGTTCCAGAGACCAGACTACTGTGCCGGGTCTGGTGAGGAAAGCGATTACAACCAGACAACAACATTGCCTCTGTGACGCGAAGTCACTTTCCTGCACATTGATGGGAGCGCAACGGATACACCTGCTGGTGGCTCTCGCAAGGTTGATGAAGGTGTAGGGCTTGCTGTGGTTACTGAAGAATGATAATGAACAAAACTACCGAGACAGGCTTTTCACTTCACTTCAGAACTGTATGGTGATCTGGCTGCAGAATAAACTGAACAATGTACTGGAAAGAAATGTACAACCTTCTTACGATTCCCAGAGTTGTACGCACTGTCAAACACACAACACGTCCTCCTACCGTCCATCCCATGGTTTAAAAAGTGCACAGCTCCAGTGTGAGGATCCATTCAGACCACAAGAGTACACAGCTCCAGTGTGAGGATCCACTCAGACCACAAGAGTACACAGCTCCAGTGTGAGGATCCACTCAGACCACAGGAGTGTAGGTCTCCTGGACGTGTGTTCATGTGAGCGGTCTGGAAATAGCAGATGGTGAGGCTCGCACAGCTATATGTAGCAGTCTGTGCACGAGAGTCGCGCTTAATAAGTTTACTTTGCGTGACGTAAGACAAAGAAGTATGCTCACTTGTGAATGTCAGACATCTTGGACTTGGGAGCCCAGAAGAATGACATACCACAGAGGGTAAGGCGAGGTGCTCGGGTATGGTCGCTCCTCCTCCAACACCAGTCACCATTTTGAGTCATTTCGTCCTCGGCTGAAGATTAGCCACACTTGTGTTGCCCCATCTTCACTATATGGAGGGAGGAAACCTTCGCCCACTGTGCACCACCTGCACAATTGCCGTGTTAACCCTGCCACCTCTGATGACCCAATGCCAAGATTTTGGGAGTGTCAGGGGTCAAGTATGGCTCGTGCAATGCAGTAACGTTAGGAGAATTAGAAGCATTAGAGAAACATTAGACAATACGAATGTAAAAAGATAGGTTTTTGAAAGGAAGACAAAAATATATGATTTTTTTAGAAATGATTGTAAGATATCAGGCATCGCTTAAAAGAAGCCACAATATTGAATTCATTTTGAATCATTGTAAAGTTTTTATATACCTATTTCAATGCTAAAAACCACTAAATAAAAAGGTGGTTGTAGCGCTTTACGAGTTCCACAAAACCTAATGGAGTCTCTACATTTCTTCCGTTGTTCGTTTGAGTTATGGCCTCTGCTGTGTGTGTGTGTGTGTGTGTGTGTGTGTGTGTGTGTGTGTGTGTGTGTGTGTGTGTGCTTCTGTGCATGTGTCGCCGCCTGTGTTGCCTTCCGCCACACCTCACTGTGTGACTCCTGCGGTGCGAAGTAAGCAGGTGGGTAAGGTGGGAAGTAAGCAGGTGGGTAAGGTGGGAAGTAAGCAGGTGGGTAAGGTGGGAAGTAAGCAGGTGGGTAAGGTGGGAAGTAAGCAGGTGGGTAAGGTGGGAAGTAAGCAGGTGGGTAAGGTGGGAAGTAAGCAGGTGGGTAAGGTGGGAAGTAAGCAGGTGGGTAAGGTGGGAAGTAAGCAGGTGGGTAAGGTGGGAAGTAAGCAGGTGGGTAAGGTGGGAAGTAAGCAGGTGGGTAAGGTGGGAAGTAAGCAGGTGGGTAAGGTGGGAAGTAAGCAGGTGGGTAAGGTGGGAAGTAAGCAGGTGGGTAAGGTGGGAAGTAAGCAGGTGGGTAAGGTGGGAAGTAAGCAGGTGGGTAAGGTGGGAAGTAAGCAGGTGGGTAAGGTGGGAAGTAAGCAGGTGGGTAAGGTGGGAAGTAAGCAGGTGGGTAAGGTGGGAAGTAAGCAGGTGGGTAAGGTGGGAAGTAAGCAGGTGGGTAAGGTGGGAAGTAAGCAGGTGGGTAAGGTGGGAAGTAAGCAGGTGGGTAAGGTGGGAAGTAAGCAGGTGGGTAAGGTGGGAAGTAAGCAGGTGGGTAAGGTGGGAAGTAAGCAGGTGGGTAAGGTGGGAAGTAAGCAGGTGGGTAAGGTGGGAAGTAAGCAGGTGGGTAAGGTGGGAAGTAAGCAGGTGGGTAAGGTGGGAAGTAAGCAGGTGGGTAAGGTGGGAAGTAAGCAGGTGGGTAAGGTGGGAAGTAAGCAGGTGGGTAAGGTGGGAAGTAAGCAGGTGGGTAAGGTGGGAAGTAAGCAGGTGGGTAAGGTGGGAAGTAAGCAGGTGGGTAAGGTGGGAAGTAAGCAGGTGGGTAAGGTGGGAAGTAAGCAGGTGGGTAAGGTGGGAAGTAAGCAGGTGGGTAAGGTGGGAAGTAAGCAGGTGGGTAAGGTGGGAAGTAAGCAGGTGGGTAAGGTGGGAAGTAAGCAGGTGGGTAAGGTGGGAAGTAAGCAGGTGGGTAAGGTGGGAAGTAAGCAGGTGGGTAAGGTGGGAAGTAAGCAGGTGGGTAAGGTGGGAAGTAAGCAGGTGGGTAAGGTGGGAAGTAAGCAGGTGGGTAAGGTGGGAAGTAAGCAGGTGGGTAAGGTGGGAAGTAAGCAGGTGGGTAAGGTGGGAAGTAAGCAGGTGGGTAAGGTGGGAAGTAAGCAGGTGGGTAAGGTGGGAAGTAAGCAGGTGGGTAAGGTGGGAAGTAAGCAGGTGGGTAAGGTGGGAAGTAAGCAGGTGGGTAAGGTGGGAAGTAAGCAGGTGGGTAAGGTGGGAAGTAAGCAGGTGGGTAAGGTGGGAAGTAAGCAGGTGGGTAAGGTGGGAAGTAAGCAGGTGGGTAAGGTGGGAAGTAAGCAGGTGGGTAAGGTGGGAAGTAAGCAGGTGGGTAAGGTGGGAAGTAAGCAGGTGGGTAAGGTGGGAAGTAAGCAGGTGGGTAAGGTGGGAAGTAAGCAGGTGGGTAAGGTGGGAAGTAAGCAGGTGGGTAAGGTGGGAAGTAAGCAGGTGGGTAAGGTGGGAAGTAAGCAGGTGGGTAAGGTGGGAAGTAAGCAGGTGGGTAAGGTGGGAAGTAAGCAGGTGGGTAAGGTGGGAAGTAAGCAGGTGGGTAAGGTGGGAAGTAAGCAGGTGGGTAAGGTGGGAAGTAAGCAGGTGGGTAAGGTGGGAAGTAAGCAGGTGGGTAAGGTGGGAAGTAAGCAGGTGGGTAAGGTGGGAAGTAAGCAGGTGGGTAAGGTGGGAAGTAAGCAGGTGGGTAAGGTGGGAAGTAAGCAGGTGGGTAAGGTGGGAAGTAAGCAGGTGGGTAAGGTGGGAAGTAAGCAGGTGGGTAAGGTGGGAAGTAAGCAGGTGGGTAAGGTGGGAAGTAAGCAGGTGGGTAAGGTGGGAAGTAAGCAGGTGGGTAAGGTGGGAAGTAAGCAGGTGGGTAAGGTGGGAAGTAAGCAGGTGGGTAAGGTGGGAAGTAAGCAGGTGGGTAAGGTGGGAAGTAAGCAGGTGGGTAAGGTGGGAAGTAAGCAGGTGGGTAAGGTGGGAAGTAAGCAGGTGGGTAAGGTGGGAAGTAAGCAGGTGGACAAGCTGGGAAGTAAGCAGGTGGGTAAGGTGGGAAGTAAGCAGGTGGGTAAGGTGGGAAGTAAGCAGGTGGGTAAGGTGGGAAGTAAGCAGGTGGGTAAGGTGGGAAGTAAGCAGGTGGGTAAGGTGGGAAGTAAGCAGGTGGGTAAGGTGGGAAGTAAGCAGGTGGGTAAGGTGGGAAGTAAGCAGGTGGGTAAGGTGGGAAGTAAGCAGGTGGGTAAGGTGGGAAGTAAGCAGGTGGGTAAGGTGGGAAGTAAGCAGGTGGGTAAGGTGGGAAGTAAGCAGGTGGGTAAGGTGGGAAGTAAGCAGGTGGGTAAGGTGGGAAGTAAGCAGGTGGGTAAGGTGGGAAGTAAGCAGGTGGGTAAGGTGGGAAGTAAGCAGGTGGGTAAGGTGGGAAGTAAGCAGGTGGGTAAGGTGGGAAGTAAGCAGGTGGGTAAGGTGGGAAGTAAGCAGGTGGGTAAGGTGGGAAGTAAGCAGGTGGGTAAGGTGGGAAGTAAGCAGGTGGGTAAGGTGGGAAGTAAGCAGGTGGGTAAGGTGGGAAGTAAGCAGGTGGGTAAGGTGGGAAGTAAGCAGGTGGGTAAGGTGGGAAGTAAGCAGGTGGGTAAGGTGGGAAGTAAGCAGGTGGGTAAGGTGGGAAGTAAGCAGGTGGGTAAGGTGGGAAGTAAGCAGGTGGGTAAGGTGGGAAGTAAGCAGGTGGGTAAGGTGGGAAGTAAGCAGGTGGGTAAGGTGGGAAGTAAGCAGGTGGGTAAGGTGGGAAGTAAGCAGGTGGGTAAGGTGGGAAGTAAGCAGGTGGGTAAGGTGGGAAGTAAGCAGGTGGGTAAGGTGGGAAGTAAGCAGGTGGGTAAGGTGGGAAGTAAGCAGGTGGGTAAGGTGGGAAGTAAGCAGGTGGGTAAGGTGGGAAGTAAGCAGGTGGGTAAGGTGGGAAGTAAGCAGGTGGGTAAGGTGGGAAGTAAGCAGGTGGGTAAGGTGGGAAGTAAGCAGGTGGGTAAGGTGGGAAGTAAGCAGGTGGGTAAGGTGGGAAGTAAGCAGGTGGGTAAGGTGGGAAGTAAGCAGGTGGGTAAGGTGGGAAGTAAGCAGGTGGGTAAGGTGGGAAGTAAGCAGGTGGGTAAGGTGGGAAGTAAGCAGGTGGGTAAGGTGGGAAGTAAGCAGGTGGGTAAGGTGGGAAGTAAGCAGGTGGGTAAGGTGGGAAGTAAGCAGGTGGGTAAGGTGGGAAGTAAGCAGGTGGGTAAGGTGGGAAGTAAGCAGGTGGGTAAGGTGGGAAGTAAGCAGGTGGGTAAGGTGGGAAGTAAGCAGGTGGGTAAGGTGGGAAGTAAGCAGGTGGGTAAGGTGGGAAGTAAGCAGGTGGGTAAGGTGGGAAGTAAGCAGGTGGGTAAGGTGGGAAGTAAGCAGGTGGGTAAGGTGGGAAGTAAGCAGGTGGGTAAGGACCAGCCACTGTGGGTCCATCGTAATACATATTCTTATTTCCCCCTCCCCACCACCCCACGCCACGTTGGCGGCGCGTGTGAAGGCAGGAGTTCTCAGTGCTGGTGGACCAGGCTCTGTGGTCGTAATGCCCCTGCTGGGGTGGATGGGGTGTATGTCAGGTGTGTACATACACAGGTATGTCAGGTGTGTGAGAACCTCTGTCTTCAGGACACACGTGTCCCCTCCCCGGTGGTCACCTGAGGTCTCCCATGGGGCCTGTCTGTGTCGAACTGACATCCATATTATTTGACCCACACCACATCCTGTGTGTGTGTGTGTGTGTGTGTGTGTGTGTGTGTGTGTGTGTGTGTGTGTGTGTGTGTTGTGGAGGCCAGACGCAGCCCCAACTTGGGATGACCTCCCTCACCGCTCACTGGCTGCCTGTGGGGGTAGGGGGAGGTCAAAGGTCACGCCGCATCACGGAATAATTCAGCATTGTGGCGGCGGCTGCTGTGCAGGTGTATTGATCAGGTGCACCAGCAGGTGTTGATGTGATCATCACTTGCCTGCAGGTGTGTGTGTGTGGTGATCAACCCCAGATAGACCAGCAGGTGTGTGTGTGTGTGGTGATCACCCCCAGATAGACCAGCAAGTGGTCATTTGATCACTTCCGTTTCCCGCGTAGCGTGATAGCGCCAGAGGCGCACGAGTATTGGTTTTGTTCGCTTGCATCCACTCTCTGGCTCACATCCACTCTGTTTCGCATCCACTCTGGCTCATATCCACTCTCTGGCTCACATCCACTCTCTGGCTCACATCCACTCTGTTTCGCATCCACTCTGGCTCATATCCACTCTCTGGCTCACATCCACTCTGGCTCACAACCATTGTCTCACATCCACTCTCTAGCTCATATCGACTTTGTCTCACATCCACTATCTAGCTCACTTACTTTCCAGCTCACATACTCTCCACCTCACTTACTGTCTAGCTCACATACTCAGTGACTCATATCCTCGCTTTAGCTCACGTAATTCTATTTTGCCACGAAGTCCTTTCTCCACAACCTGGCCGCACAGGTCGCTCCTAGGTTTCCCCTCACCGCTTCAACTGCCCTGGCTCAGCCCATTACCAGCACGACCCTCCCCGTAGAACACATTGCTCTCATTCTATTCAATGTTCGCCTCACACCCTCCTGCATGTTCAGGTCCGGCACCTCAAAGTAAGGTTATTCAATTTAGCGGGGGTAGATACAGGCTGGTTAGAGTGAGAATTTGAACAAGCTGGAGGAAGGGAAGTGTTTTAGATACCTGGGAGTGGATGTGGCAGCGAATAAAACCATGGGAGCTGAAGCCAGGCATAGGGTGGGTGAGGGATGGCTAAGCTGGGGACATAGAGGCATACGTGGAGAGGAAGGCCAGTGTGTGTCAGGTCAAGATATGGGTTTGTTTCTTGGTATCGTAGTAAAATGTTTTTGAGGACAATATGTGGAGAGAAGAGGAGGGGTTCGTTGAAGAAGAAATGATAAGGTAAGACGGGGGTGTCGTAGTAAACGGGATATTCATGAGTGGGCTGAAGAACGTATGATAAATTGGTTTAGAAATATGGAGAGGATGAGCAAAGAGAGATTGACTAAAAAGGGAATACATGTTGGTAGTACAGGGAACAAGAAGAGGAAAACCGAGGAGGAGGTGGAACAACGGAGTAAAAGATGGCTCGAGTGATCGGGGCCTGGACATGCAGGAGAGTGTAAGGCGTGCACGGGATAGAACGAATTGGAGTGTTGTTGTATACAGGGGCTGACGGGTTGTCTGTGGGCTGAACCAGACTAAATTAAGCTGTCAGGGGAACCACTGGGAGGTTATCTGGGGCCTGATAGGAGGCTCTGGTTTCGATAACAGCTGAAGAGTCGGTGTGAATATTGCTGTCTTCATGTAATACGCAGGTGTACAGGTGTTTACTCACACTACCCAGTTCACCAACAGGTGTACAGGTGTTTACTACACCACCCAGTTTACCAGCAGGTGTACAGGTGTTTACTTACTCTACCCAGTTCACCAGCAGGTGTACAGGTGTTCAGCTAGCGTTTCAGTCACTTTCAGTGTGTCGCCTGACAGATCAGTAGGTAAGTATAGTGAGGCAGGGGGTAGTCCTGTTGGTAAGTAGGTAAATAAGCAGGTGGGTAAGGTGGGAAGTAAGCAGGTGGGTAAGGTGGGAAGTAAGCAGGTGGACAAGCTGGGAAGTAAGCAGGTGGACAAGCTGGGAAGTAAGCAGGTGGGTAAGCAGACAGATACAGAGATGGAGGAGGGGTGGAGTGCAGTATGTTTACACCGTTGTTATGGTGATGATCCTCTCTCTCTCTCTCTCTCTCTCTCTCTCTCTCTCTCTCTCTCCCCGCACATATACACCCACCCACACACGCACACATTGCATACCTCTGTGGTGTAGCTCTTAGCGTTGCTGACCATGAGTTAGCACGGGCCCTCATGGGTTCGAATCTTGGGCGATGCAAGTCAGCCCACACCCAACCCAGGTTTTCACCCTCCCCTCGGGGCTGGCCAGTGAAGAGGTACCTGGCTTAGGCTGGTGTGTGTGTGTGTGTGTGTGTGTGTGTGTGTGTGTGTGTGTGTGTGTGGTTACTGTTTGTGTGTTATGGGGAGAGTTTTGCACTCGTCTTCTCCCATCTCACAACCTTCTGTGTGTGTACCATCTCTTCTGTGTGTACACACACACACACACACACACACACACACACACACACACACACACACACACACACACACACACTGCCAAAGATCAAACATAGAGATTTACTGCGTCATTAAACTTGACATTGTCCTAATTCGCAAAGAAGCTTGGTGGGCATATTGTCGGCCACGTACACAGGAGGAGGGTCTGGGCCGGGCCCGGGTTGGGAGGGCCTTGACACACATCCCTGCCAGACGCTCCCGCCTCACCCAGACGCGGCCACCACTACCTCCTCACCATCAGACGGGAGGGTGGGTGTTGGAAGGCTGAGGAGAGAGGCACCTCCTTCTACGGGAGGGTGTTGGAAGGCTGGGGAGAGAGGCACCTCCTTCTACGGGAGGGTGTTGGAAGGCTGGGGAGAGAGGCACCTCCTTCTACGGGAGGGTGTTGGAAGGCTGGGGAGAGAGGCACCTCCTTCTACGGGAGGGTGTTGGAAGGCTGAGGAGAGAGGCACCTCCTTCGACGACGGGAGGGTGTTGGAAGGCTGGGGAGAGGCACCTCCTTCTACGGGAGGGTGTTGGAAGGCTGGGGAGAGGCACCTCCTTCTACGGGAGGGTGTTGGAAGGCTAGGGAGAGGCACCTCCTTCTACGGGAGGGTGTTGGAAGGCTGGGGAGAGAGGCACCTCCTTCTACGGGAGGGTGTTGGAAGGCTGAGGAGAGAGGCACCTCCTTCTACGGGAGGGTGTTGAAAGGCTGGGGAGAGGCACCTCTTTCGACGACGGGAGGGTGTTGGAAGGCTAGGGAGAGGCACCTCCATCTACAGGAGGGTGTTGGAAGGCTGGGGAGAGGCACCTCCTTCTACGGGAGGGAGTTGGGAGGCTGGGGAGAGGCACCTCCTTCTACGGGAGGGAGTTGGGAGGCTGGGGAGAGGCACCTCCTTCTATGGGAGGGAGTTGGGAGGCTGGGGAGAGGCACCTCCTTCTACGGAAGGGTTGTTGGGAGGCTGGGGAGAGGCACCTCCTTCTACGGGAGGGAGTTAGGAGGCTGGGGAGAGGCACTTCCTTCTACGGAAGGGTTGTTGGGAGGCTGGGGAGAGGTACATCCGTCGACGGGTGTTGGGGAGGGCGACAGACGCGACACAAAGGCGCCGCGGGTTCGTATGTTGGCGTACATGGTGACGACCAGTGTAAGTGGGTCGTGGGCCCAGGGCAGGCGTAGGTATGATGGGTCGTGGGCCCAGGGCAGCTTTAGGTATGGTGGGTGGTGGGCCCAGGGCAACTGTTGGTATGGTGGGTGAAAAAGATGGTTCATATATCACCCTCAGAAGTTACCCGTGTGTTCAGTTATTACAGTCGTATTGAGATATTTTTCCATTAATACTGTGATAAAGAACTGATCTGTATTTTGATCGAGGTGTATTGATTATAACTTATATAGGGCATTAGGTATTTTGCCCAGGCTTCTCAATTTTATCTTTAAGAAGAATATAAAACGAAATGAAGTGGTATTCCAATAACTTTAATGGCAAACGTCTGTTACTTTCCTGTTGCCGTGTGATTTGTATTTTTTTTAAAGAGATTTTTCCTTTTCCTGTATAGGTGAGGTTTCATACACTACTTCAATGGTAGTTTTTAGTACTGGGAAATTTGCGGTAGAG
Source organism: Panulirus ornatus (assembly GCF_036320965.1). Classification (NCBI taxonomy): domain Eukaryota; kingdom Metazoa; phylum Arthropoda; class Malacostraca; order Decapoda; family Palinuridae; genus Panulirus; species Panulirus ornatus. The sequence continues at coordinate 1,921,207 of NC_092289.1, read as the reverse complement.
TTTCTAGGAAATTAATTACCTGTTCAGACAGTATTTAACGCAGTACAACCTCATTTTGACGAGTTAGCAAGCATAGTGCAACTGCAAGTTATGGCTTTAAATATTATTTTTCAACAGACATTGGATTTCTATGCCGTTGATTATGGAGACTGAAATGAATTTGAATTTAAAAGATTTTTCTATTTAAGAAATTTTGGTGTTTCCGTTTTCTGTTACAGTTTGTCAAGTTTGATTAAGTAAGCGACGTGAGATGTAAACACACCGACCAGTTCCATATAAAGAAGGCAGCTGGTCAAGGTTTTCCTTAGTTGATAGGCTATTATGTTTCGTCTTGGAGTCGTGTTTGATTAATATTCAAGTAACCTGCAGTTAAACGCTTGTTTGATGATGTTTTTTTAATGTTTCTTCTTTATAGGAGGTTACTTAATGACCGGAGCGTCTAACTTCAGAAGCTGAGACTACCGTTAATTGCATCCATGTTTCTGTGTTGCTTCCCAATCGAAATTTCAATTTCGTGTTATATATATATATATATATATATATATATATATATATATATATATATATATAGAGAGAGAGAGAGAGAGAGAGAGAGAGAGAGAGAGCTCCTCGTTTGGTTCCTTCCCATGTTCCTCTCTTTTACAACGTAATTATACAGAGAGATTGGGGGCTCGGGTGTCCTGGATGTTGAACATCTTGTGCTGTGACTCTTACACAACGTATTCTGTGGCTTTTGAACATCTGTTGCTTTGGCTTTTAACGTCAGGTGCTGTGGCTCTTGAACATCAGTTGTTATGGCTTTTGAACATCTCTTGCTGTGGGTCTTGAACATGAACATCAGGTGTTGTGGGTCTTGAACATGTGATGCTGTGAGTCTTGAACTGATGTTATGAGCCTTGAACACCCAGACACACCAGCTGGGGTCTTGGCCCGAGGCACATGAACGGGTTGTGAGCCCCTCAAAGAGGCAACTGGACTTTAAAAACAAAAATAATGCACCTTAGGCCTTGAGCCCCTGACAAAGCAACTGGTACCTTGAACCCCTGACAGTCAATGTGGCGTAGAACCCGCAGACAGTGTCACTATGGCCTTGAACCCTCATTATGTAACCCATGCCTTGAAGCCCAGACAAAGCAGTGGGTCTTGAACCTCCAAAGCATATGGAGCGTTGAGCACCAGACACCAAGCAGGACCTGACCTTGGCCTCCCGAATAGAGCAGTTAGGGCCTTGAACCCGTGAGCAAAGCAACTAGGGCCTTGACTCCCCATGCAAATCAGAAGGGGGCTTAAACTCCGGCCAGCTAGCCGGGGCCTTGAACTACCCAGGCAAAGCGACTGGGGCCTTGAGCCCCCACACGAAGTAATTGGGCTTTTGAAATCCTTTAGACAAAACAACTGGAACCTTGAACATCCAAAGTAGCTAGCACGTTGAACCCTTAGACAAAGCAAGTTGGGTTCTGAGCTCCTTTGTCAAGGCAATTGGGGCTTGAATTCCTCAGACAAAGCAACTGGGAGCCTGAACTCCCCCAGATAAAGCATCTGGGAGCCTGAACTCCCTCAGATAAAGCATCTGGGAGCCTGAACTCCCCAGATAAAGCAACTGAGAGACTGAACTCCTCATATAAAGCAACTGGGAGCTTGAACTCCCCAGATAAAGCAGCTCGGAGCCTGAACTCCCCAGATAAAGCACTGGGAGCCTGAACTCCCCAGATAAAGCAACTGAGAGCCTGAACTCCCCATATAAAGCAACTGGGAGCCTGAACTCCCCAGATAAAGCAACTGAGAGCCTGAACTCCCCATATAAAGCAACTGGGAGCCTGAACTCCCCAGATAAAGCAACTGAGAGCCTGAACTCCCCAGATAAAGCAACTGGGAGCCTGAATTTCCCAGATAAAGCAACTGGGAGCCTGAACTCCTCAGATAAAGCAGCTGGGAGCCTGAATTTCCCAGATAAAGCAACTGGGAGCCTGAACTCCCCAGATAAAGCAGCTGGGAGGCTGAACTCCCCAGATAAAGCAACTGGGAGCCTGAACTCCCAGCTTCAGCAAAAAGTATCTGTGTGAGCAGGGGAGGGCGAGGAAGGTGTGCGCCGAGTGCGGCCCCTCGCATTGATCCACAGTCTGTCCCATGCCCTCACTCTACTGCTGATGGTGATGCTGCTGGTGCTGGTGGTAGTGATGTTGTGGGTGATGGTTATGCTGTTAATGGTGTTGGTGATGCTTCTGCTATTGCTGTTAGTGATGGTGGTGGTTGATGTTACTAGTGATGCTGTTGGTGGTTGTGATGCTGCTGTAGGTGGTAGAAGTGCTGGTGATGGTTATGATGCAGGTCATGTTGCTACTTCTGCTGTTGTTGGCAATAGTGGTGCTGATCATGATGCTGCTTCTGCTGCTGTTGGCATTGGTGGTGCTCATCATGATGCTGCTTCTGCTGCTGTTGGCAATAGTGGTGCTGATCATGATGCTGCTTCTGCTGCTGTTGGCAGTAGTGATGCTGATCATGATGCTGCTTCTGCTGCTGTTGGCAGTAGTGATGCTAATCATGATGCTGCTTCTGCTGCTGTTGGCAATATTGGTGCTGATAATGCTGCTGCTTCTGCTGCTGTTGGTGGTAATGGCGCTGGTCATGTTGCTGCTGTTGAGGTAGTGGTGCTGTTTCATATTGCTGCTGTCGCTGTTGGTGGTAATGGTGATAGTGATGATACTGGTCACCAGCTAATGGACTTGGCTCTTGATTGGGATGCCATTGGTGATGCTGCTCCCTCATGGACAGCTTTTGGCCTCTTCTTTTATGACTATAAATCACCAAACCATAGTCTTTCGTAGCAGCAGACCTTCTCACTTCAGTCATTATGTTACAGGGCTTGAAGTTACATTCTTGTATACTTCAGTACTACACACACATATGCAAGTCCTTTTTTCAGCATTAACTTACCTTACAATAATTTTAAGAGGTCATCTTCACCTGTCTCCACTTGATCTAGACTGGAACTAGGCTATCTCATTACACATTGTATCATTAAGCTGTATGTGGCCACACCTTGCAGTGCTACATAGCCATTGCAGCCTGCCTAACCTATATGAGAACGCTGAAGGAATATGGTCAGCTACAACTTGAGTGTATCCACTGGTTGGCTTATTACATTTCTTATGCCAGCTGACTTGCCCTGTATAATTGTAATTTTATCATATTGAAATGTGCATGTGGTGCCCTTGCTTTGCACTGGAGTTATTATGCACAGTATGGCATGTTTCATTTCAGCATGTGAAGATTATTTACCAGGCCTTTTTTGTGTTTGCTTTACATTTAACTTTTCATGTGTATGTTTCAGTGAACATAGTGTGATTAATGGTGATTCTGGATAATTCTGTTTCTTGAATGACTGTAAATGTTATTACTTTTTCTCTGCACAATTTTTGATCCTGAGTTTTGCCAATCTCACAGGTTGACACTACTGACAATGTTATTCAGGTCAAGAAAGGACAAGTATCGTGTAAAGTATCATCATTTTTTCCATCTCATGTCATAAGCATTCAATGGACTCAGCTTAACTTTGAAAACAGTTATAGTTGGATTGTGCTTTCCAAAATTTATGTTCATGAGCCTTATCCCTGAATTAGTGAAGGAAGAATTCTACCTCAGTATTCCCTGCTTGTCATAGAAGGTGACTAAAGGGGGAGGAGTGGTGTGCTAGAAACTCTTCCCTTCTTGTATTTCAACTTCTAAATGAGGAAATGGAAGAAAGAGCCAGGCAGGGAGTGCTCGTCCTTCTCGAAGGCTTAGACTAGGTTGTCAAAATGTGTGTGGATGTAACCAAGATCAGAAGAGAGGAGAGATAGGTAGTATGTTTGAGGAAAGGAACCTGGATGTTCTGGTTCTGAGTGAAACAAAGCTCAAGGGTAAAAGAGAAGAATGGTTTGGTTTGGAAATGTCTTAGGAGTAATGTCAGGGTTGGTGAAAGGACAAGAACTAAGGAAGGAGTAGCACTCTTTCTAAAGTAGGAGTTGTGGGAGTGTATGATAGAATGGAGGAAGTAAATTCTAGATTGATGTTGGTAAAACTGAAAGTGGATGATGAGAGATGGGTGATAATTGGTCCTTATGCACCTAGCCAGAAGCAAGATCATGAGAGGCAATTGTTTTGGGAACAGTGAGTTAGTGTGTCAGCAGTTTTGATGTTTAAGACTGGGTATTAGTGATGTCTGATTTAAATGTGAAGGTATTTAGATTTAAATGTGGGGTATTTAGTATTATGAAGGAAAATGGTGAAGAGCTTGTTGAGTTTATCATGAAAAAAGACTGGATATTGGAAATACCTGGTTTAAAAAGAGGGATATACACAAGTATACATATGGAAGTAGGAGAGATGGTCAGTGGGCATTATCTGATTACATATTAATTGATAGGCATGCAAAAGAGAGACAGTTAGATGTAAATGTGCTGAGAAGGGCATCTTGTGGGATGTATGATCACTACCTTGTGGAGGTGAGGGTGAGGATTTTTAGTGGTTTTTGAAAAAGAGGAAACAGTGTTGGGGAGAAGAGTGTGGTGAGTAAGTGAGCTTTGAAAGGAGACTTGTGTGAAGAAATACCAGCAGAGAGTTATGAAAACTATCAGTTGAGAAAAAATTGCAAATGATTTAGAGGATCATAATTCACAGCATGGTTTATGGTGCATTTGTTTGTCTGACATATCAAGTAATTAAGATGTATGATGAAAAGAAAACGGGTGATGTCATTTGATTAGATTTTCAAACAGCAATGGATAAATTCCCTCATTTGAGACTATTAGTAAATGTGACATACTGTTACTGGGAGTGTTGTACTTTGTTGGCTAGAAAATTAAATGACTGGTTGTAAAGAAGAGTTGTGATTGATTGGCATTTTGTGGAGAGTTGTAGGAACAACATGGGGAAAATGGTGAAAAGTGGTTTAAGATAGTTGTAAGAAAAGAACAATAGGTAGGTAGGGTTAGGATGTGAGAAGTACATGGGGAAATTTGGGGAATCTGGTAAGGGAAGGTGCAGTAACCAGCAAGGATGAATTATGGGAACCCAGACAGGAAAAGATTTGAGAACTACGTAGGAGAAGGTGTGGAAATCAGATGGGGAAAGATGCAAGAACCACCTAAGGAAAGGTTTAGGAACTAAGAAGAGCAAGGTATGGGAACTCAATAGGAAAAGGCATAAAATATAGGTAGTTAGAGGTGCAGGAACAAGTTAGTGATGTTTGCAGGAATCACAGGGAAAAGTACAAGAATTTCATAGGGAAAAGCTCTAGAAGTATTCTGTTAGAAAGATGGGAGATTACAGATATCACTCGGGAAATAATATGGAAATCATGCAGAGAAAGGTACAAGTACTAGGTATGGAAAAGTGCTGCAAAAAGGAATCATGTAGAAAAGGTGAGTGGATTAGATAGAATTTTGGGGATTGAGTAGGTAAATTGTGGGAACTGGGTAGAAAATGTAGGGAGAAATATATGGAACCCTTAATTTGCTGTGTATAACAAAAAGCACAAATATCTTTTGAGAAGTTCACAGCAATGAACTTTTCAAAACTTTATCAAATGGGCTTTTTGTATAGGTTTTATATAAACTGTTCTCAAAAAATATTCATATGTGTGGGTGGGTTGGGCCATTCTTTCGTCTGTTTCCTTGCACTACCTCGCTAGTGCGGGAGACAGACAAAGTATAATAAATGTAATAAATATACTGTGTATCTATCATGTTACTCTGTCATAAGTTCAAAAGTAAAGAGATTTGTAGGCACTTAAGCTTTTGTCTAGTTTTCTTCTAACTTCTCTTGTATTTCAGGAGCAGTGTGAGGCGTGTGTTGTGGGAGCAGTAAAACGGGATTGTGGGCCATCATGCAAGCTACCATCACTCAACACTTCCTCCCAACATGATCTGGTTAGAATTCATGTACTGAGCCTTTTGTTTCCTTTTTCCTTGCCTTCATTGTGTGATAGCATTTTTTTGCTTGATGAAAAGAAGAGTCTGGAGATGGCATGCCCATTAATTTTTTCTGTTTCTGATTTTTTTCCCATGAGGAATAAATGAAAAATGGCCTCATTTGTGCACATCTGCTCTCTAATTGTCATGTATAATGTTTTTTATTGAACTCACTGCATGCCATCCACTGCTTGGTATAATGCAGTATACATAAAAGCTAGAGAAATGGATGTGTACATATGAGGCTGTTGTTCATGTGTTCCTGATAATACCTTGCTAAGGCAGAAAAAGGAATTAGGGAAAAAATCAGTGTTCACGTCATTTCATGATAATCAGCACATTTTTTGAATAACCAATTTCATGACAAGACTGTATTTAGTGTACTATTTGTTGCTGTGATACAGTTTCCATGTTGAAATCATTTGTGAATCACTCGCAAGATTTGCATGCACTCTATGGCTAAAACAAGCTGCAAGCTGGGTTTCATCAATGATGGATCTTTTGATGACCTTTTAGAATATTTATTTGATGTCTTGGATGACATTCACTTACCTGTTTCAAAGTCTGTTTTCATTGAACTGATAAAATTGTGTATAAAAGACTGTGTATTTCAATTCATTGGAGATCATTATGCTCAAAAATTTGGCATGGCAATGGGTGACCCTCTTTCACCTGTACCAAATAATCTTTATATGGAATTTTTTGAAACAAAATTACTAAAGGATATCATACCTTCTAATGCAATTTGGTTTAGGTATGTAGATGATGTTCTTTGTGTTTGGCCGACAAATGAAAATTTGCAAATATTTCTCCCCTTACCTAACAATTTATTACCTTCCATCAAATTTACTGTAGAAAATGAAAATAATGGTATGTTACCATTTTTAGATTGCATGATCCATAGGCAAGGGTACAAGTTTAATTTTAACATATACAGAAAACCTAGCAAAGTATGCTCATATATCCATTATTACTCATCTCAACATGATAGAGTTAAATTGTCATCATTTCAATCTATGTTCCTTAGGGCATTACATATTTGCAGTCCAGAGTTTATTGATGGTGAGTTTGAGAAGATATATTCTATTGGATCTAAGTTAAATTACCCTAGATGTTTTATTGATAAGTCCCTCAAGTTAGCAAAGAAATCATTTTATAGAGTTGAGCCCAAACCTCCCATTGACACCAAGAATCTTTTAGTTCTCCCTTTTGATAATAATTTTACTTTATTTCCCATGTTGCTTAAATCCTTTAATGTAAATGTTGCCTTTAGCAACAATAATATTATAAAGAATATCTTAATCAGGAATTCACCAGAAAATTCTCCTGGATGCATCTATAAAGTGCAATGTGGAAAATTGTGATAGATTTTATGTTGGGCAGATTGGTAAGGATCTTTGTGTTAGACTTGAGCAACATAGATATAGTATAAGAATGGGACAAGAAACAAATGCCTTGTTTAATCACGTTTAAAACTATGATTAGCAAAGAAATCATTTTATAGAGTTGAGCCCAAACCTCCCATTGACACCAAGAATCTTTTAGTTCTCCCTTTTGATAATAATTTTACTTTATTTCCCATGTTGCTTAAATCCTTTAATGTAAATGTTGCCTTTAGCAACAATAATATTATAAAGAACATCTTAATCAGGAATTCACCAGAAAATTCTCCTGGATGCATCTATAAAGTGCAATGTGGAAAATTGTGATAGATTTTATGTTGGGCAGATTGGTAAGGATCTTTGTGTTAGACTTGAGCAACATAGATATAGTATAAGAATGGGACAAGAAACAAATGCCTTGTTTAATCACGTTTAAAACTATGATCATTGTATTGACTGGAGTAATGCCATCTCAGTTATTAACTCTTTAACTCTATTACCGCGAGAAATATCATTGAATCTTCTATTATTAAATACGCAAAGAATTTTAGTCTTAATATTAGTGATGGTCTGTACAGATTTGATAACTTTATTGTTGATAAGATTTGTAAAATGATAAGTTTATGAACGCTCGTATGTGTTGGACAATCGCATGTTTACCAAATGGCGTCCTAGCTTCATCTCTTCGATGTATATCAACCGACTGTTATATTTCTCTCTTGTGTCTCCCCTGATGATGTGATTATTACATGAAAGTGCACTTGGGAACTTTTCGTGTTTCATTTTCCCCGTGGACTCATAAGAATATCTTGATCATGCGCAAAATTGTGATCCTTTCCAATATATATCTTTCTTTCAAACTATTCGCCATTTCCCGCGTCAGCAAGGTAGCATTAAGAACAGAGGACTGGGCCTCTGAGGGAATATCCTGACCTGGCCCCCTTCTCTGTTCCTTCTTTTGGAAAATTAAAAAAAAACAAGAGGGGAGGATTTCCAGCCCTCCGCTCCCTCCCCTTTTAGTCGGGGAGGGAGCAGGGGGCTGGAAATCCTCCCCTCTTGTTTTTTTTAATTTTCCAAAAGAAGGAACAGAGAAGGGGGCCAGGTGAGGATATTCCCTCAAAGGTTCAGTCCTCTGTTCTAAACGCTACCTTGCTAATTAACTCTATTAATTAACTCTAGTTTGAAAGAGAAAGAAAGAATATATATATATATATATATATATATATATATATATATATATATATATATATATATATATATATATTCTTTCTTTCATACTATTCGCCATTTCCCGCGTCAGCGAGGTAGCGTTAAGAACAGAGGACTGGGCCTCTGAGGAAACATCCTCATCCAGCCCCCTTCTCTGTTCCTACCTTTGGGAAAAAAAAAAAAAAAGAGAGGGGAGGATTTCCAGCCCCCCACTCCCTTCCCTTTTAGTCGCCTTCTACGACACGAAGGGAATACGTGGGAAGTATTCTTTCTCCCCTATCCCCAGGGAATATATATTTTTTTTTTTCTTTTTTTTTTTTGCTTTGTCGCTGTCTCCCGCGTTTGCGAGGTAGCGCAAGGAAACAGACGAAAGAAATGGCCCAACCCACCCCCATACACATGTATATACATACGTCCACACATGCAAATATACATACCTACACAGCTTTCCATGGTTTACCCCAGACGCTTCACATGCCCCGATTCAATCCACTGACAGCACGTCAACCCCGGTATACCACATCGCTCCAATTCACTCTATTCCTTGCCCTCCTTTCACCCTCCTGCATGTTCAGGCCCCGATCACACAAAATCTTTTTCACTCCATCTTTCCACCTCCAATTTGGTCTCCCACTTCTCCTTGTTCCCTCCACCTCCGACACATATATCCTCTTGGTCAATCTTTCCTCACTCATTCTCTCCATGTGTCCAAACCATTTTAAAACACCCTCTTCTGCTCTCTCAACCACGCTCTTTTTATTTCCACACATCTCTCTTACCCTTACGTTACTTACTCGATCAAACCACCTCACACCACACATTGTCCTCAAACATCTCATTTCCAGCACATCCATCCTCCTGCGCACAACTCTATCCATAGTCCACGCCTCGCAACCATGCAACATTGTTGGAACCACTATTCCTTCAAACATACCCATTTTTGCTTTCCGAGATAATGTTCTCGACTTCCACACATTCTTCAAGGCTCCCAGAATTTTCGCCCCCTCCCCCACCCTATGATCCACTTCCGCTTCCATGGTTCCATCCGCTGCCAGATCCCTGGGGATAGGGGAGAAAGAATACTACCCACGTATTCCCTGCGTGTCGTAGAAGGCGACTAAAAGGAAGGGAGCGGGGGGCTGGAAATCCTCCCCTCTCAATTTTTTTTTTTTTTTTCCAAAAGAAGGAACAGAGAAGGGGGCCAGGTGAGGATATTCCC